>NW_027498613.1:0-125434 GCF_021521415.1 Bidens hawaiensis
CGGTTCTTGATTGGAACCGGTTCCATTTTACAACCCGGTGTGAAAAAACCGGTTTCAAACCGGTTCGGGTTTTCCAGTTGAACCCGATTTGTGCACCTCTACTTTAGAGCACTTATGAACTCCTCATCACATTCAAGAGCCACCATATATTCTGGCAACAAGCAAACTTCTGTGTCCATGCTCCCGCCTCCTTCCTGACCAGGATACATCGTCACTCCCCCGTTCGATTTGTTTGCCAACCCACTTCTAGCTGCAACCGCCTTCCCCAACCCAAATTCGCACCCGTACATGTCAAACCTTGGTGAACTTCCAATGAACACATTATTCAGATGTGGAACTCCATTCGTTTTGAATACCCCCGGATTTCTATACCATGACTCAACCTGCCTTTTCACAGCTTCGTAGTCGTGGTTTCTCACAGTTTCATGGATCTTCAGAGCCGCCCATCCAAGCCCGTGAGTCATTAGATCCTCAACCGTTGTTGTTGCCATCACTACTTCCATGAAACTACCAAAATAATCATCCGACAAAGGTGGTTTCACCCTACTCCGGTTATTAATTGTTAGTTTACATAAGGTTTTACTATGACGAGGTTGTCGCTGAACTCGAGTTACACACCTCCACAGAAGTGCGGAAACTGCTTGTAAACTTGATATCCGTTGCGTGTTGGATTCAGCATTTGCTTTTGATTTGAGTTTTGAGATTGCAGCCGATGAGAAATGGAAGAATCTCTCTTTATACCGTGGGTTTTCGGATCGTTGGATGAATTGATCTTGATGAGTAAACGGAAGATTTGGAATATGATCACATCCTTCAAGGATCCATCGTTTAAAAGACGGAGGACGCGAGATAATGGGACAACCATTTTCGTATTTGGATCTGAATACTTCACTCCAAGCAGACATGAAATGCCAGAAAGATGTTCCATCGGCGAAACAGTGGTTCACGGAGCCACCGATGAAGATTCCATCTATAAGCTCGGTCACCTGAATCGATAGTAACGGGAGTGTATGACCATCATGATTAATAGCATTGTTAAGGTCGAAGAATGAATAAACAACCGCGGGTACATCAGTCGATGTAAGGATGTCCGAAATGGTTACATTTATGGTTGCATGAACAAACTTGACTCCCGGGCTGTTTACAGGGTCTATGTAGATGACATATGAATGCGGATTATCTTGTTTTCGAGTGGCTAAGCGGGCAGCAAGAGGGTAGAAATGAGTGAGGGTGGCGGAGAGAGAGCAACGAAGAGCGTCCAAGAAAGCAGATATGGAGAAATCTTTATAAGGTGACGGTTTAGCAAAAAGGAGACCCTTTTGGCTGTAGTTGAGGTTGAGAATGAAGAGCTCATAGGGTGTGAGGTATATGGGTTGTTTAGAATTGTGTGAGCGGTCGTGCAGCGGCCGAACGGAGTATTCAGACACTCGATTCACTGTGTGAGAAGTCATTGGAGTTTTCAGTTTTCAGACAAATATACATAGAAGGCTTAAATTGTTTCATGTACAAAGAATATAATATAGTTCAAGGGAAAGTGAGCTGTCATGTTGCTAAGTTGGAGATATCAAGATTGGTTCTTGTATAGTAACAATGCTGTGACATTTTGGTGAATCCCTATGAGTTTGAGAGTTGGGCTAACTTAGTTGTGCGGCACATAGGTGTGACGAACCACCTCAGCTAGCTAGACACATTTAAAACAAGATGAGTTTGTGAACAATGATGACAAAGTTGCAAGGTTATGGGAAGAAGGAAGTGACTTTATATTACTTTGCTTCCCTAGCCAGCATTCAGGCATGGGCTCCTTCTCCTCTCTTTGGGATACGAGGACTTAAACAGCTTCGCTTCCTTCCATTAGTCAATCAGAGACATGAGCTCAATGAAATTACCCGTCATTGTAAAACATTTTCCATACCCGTTCCATTATCCATAGGTATCAAGTATACCAGTTAGTTTCACGGAAAAAAATCGTCGGGATTTCCAAACACAAATTTTGCTTTCCATTCTAATTTTTATATAATCTTGTGTTTTTAACTAAACAAATTTGATATGACAAATTTACATACGTTTATAGTCTCTGTGGCCAAAATCGCAACCAAAATTGACATCAAAGAATTATTCACCATAACTTTGCATTTTGGGCTGAATGAGCCGTAGTAGAGAAACCCAAGTGGCTAAAGTAGCAATTCACTAAAAAAAATAAATAAAATAAATGTATTTATTTTTATAAAAGTTCTTCATCGATTGTGACCTACTCATTGCTCCGGCTTTCCTAGTTTCGGAACATGGCACATACAATGTAATAGATCCACAAATCTCTTTTCTTTCTAATAATCTCGTACTCTATTATAACTTGTGAAATTCAATGTCTGTATACAAGTTAGGTTGACTTTCAATTACTAATCAAGTATTCTATTATAATTAGTTGTATAACAAAAGTTGTTAGGAGTTAATTCTCAAAACCGAGGTATGGGTCGGGAAGATGGGGCCGGTTCAAGCTAATGAATCGATCTTATTAATTAATTAAATATTACAATTTGAGATAATTATCTATTTTATTTATTAGATAGAGAACAAATTTTATTTAATAGATAAATAGGAGTTCATGTTTGTTTCTAGTTGTAATCTAGTCTCTATATAACTTCAACGAATTCATGTATGGGTTATGGAGAATTGATCAAGTTTTGAGTTATTTTCTTGATTAATAAAATTGGTGAGTTGTGCAAAAGATTCTTAGTGTTTAATTTGATATGGGCCATTAAGTGTTGTCAAAGCTTGGTGTAATCGCGGACCAAGCTCGTGGTACTGGGATTGATATCAAGATCAAGCTGCCACCGCATGTAAGTCTGTCATTGACGTGAAGAGATCTAGGGTTGATCGTCTTGACAAGGAGAGATTTACCGAGTGAGATCTAGAGTCAACCGATCAAATACGATACGGAAGATTTAGCGTCTGCCGACGGATTGCTTCAAGAAGCCACGTTTGATCTTGTCTATTAATTTAGGGAGCCGTGTAACCTCCCCAACTTAGCGACTAGAAGACCGGCGTTCGATTTTAGCGGTTAAACGATTAAGATTACAGTTTTGAGTTGGAAATCAGAAGTGATCTATGAACCGAACTTCCGAAGTATTGGATCAACAGTTGAAGATGATCAATGCCAATGAACAAGAAAAATAGATTTACAGTTACAATTCCAAAATTACGGGGGTGATTGTTGGTAATTTCAGATCGTATTCACATGTCGATGAATATGAAATGACCTAAGTTGACATGTTAGTTTAGTTTTGTAACATCCGGTCCCTTGCACCACCAATATTGTCTTCTTTGCTCATGAAGAGCTCACACATTTGTTTTTTGGTTGCCTAACTTCCTAGGAGGTTACCCATCCTGATACTACTCCCACTAGAGGACGTTTAATTATAAAGCTCTCCTCTCATCCACTAACATTAAGCCTAAAACGCGTTGGTGATTTAAGAGGTGATACATTTACTTATGAACCAAGAATCTCTCCTGTCCACGGCCGATGTGGGATTCACCTAGGGTGTTACAAACACCCCCCTTTCGACTCATTGTTCTCGATGAGGTTTTGCCCTACTATCCTATTCAGGATGTTGGATTTGCCTAATGTGTACCTCTCGACACCTCCAAGGACTCACCATCCTTGTAAGGATTACCCCACCACCTCGAATGGCACATGAGTGGTTCTGATACCACTTGTAACATCCGGCCCCTCGTATCACCAATATTGTCCGCTTTGCCCAACTTGTAACACCGTAGGCGAATCCCACATCGGCCATCCCGCAGGAGAGATTATTGGTTCATAAGCAAATGCCCCGCCTCTTGAATCACCAACATGTTTTAGGCTAAATGTTAGCGGACGAGAGGAGAGCTCCATAGTTAAGCTGCTCAAGTGGGAGTAGTATTAGGATATGTGACCTCCTGGAAGTCTCCACCTGAGCAACTAAAAAAAAAATCCGTGAGCTCTTTGTGGGAAAAACAGACAATATTGGTGATACGAGGGGCCATGTGACATTCGTTAATTTTCAAACCCGAAACCCGATACGTTTTAGTTTTCGATGTGATTCGAGTCCTCTTTCAATCATTGAAATGTTGGATGACTATGTTTTAATAATGTTATCAGTCATTGATACTAAAATTATATCATATTTACTATGCAAACATATTCGCAAGTCTTGTTGATTCAAAAATCATTACCTCAACCTAGCTCGATATTTGGAGTCTCTAATAATTTATATGTATGAATTTTGGCTATACATAATAAGGCATAACTAACAAGCGTGCTTCTTTCATTTATAATACAATAAATTGTTACATGGACTTTTAAACATGTAACCAGCCTAAATATTATCTATAATAAATTATTGTAGCAAATGTTTCTTTCCATATCTTAAAAATACAAAATAATCCAACCCCCCTAACCGTCCAAATCCACCCCTAGTTCATTTTATACAAAAATAAACTTTCCTAAGCTAGCCCTTCCAACCATTGCTATTTATTGGAGACTATCATTCTTTTTTTGTACCATTATTATTCTTCTTTGGAATTCAATGAAGAATTTATCTTCTCCCTCTTCTCCCACCCTCTCTCATCTCCATCTTCATTTTTTTTTGTATTATTCCTATTCATCTATTTTGTAAAAAATTAAGTTAATCTAGCTTATGTAACAATAGTTATAATTGTATTGTTTTTTTTCCTTTTCCATTAACATGGTTGCAAAACCATCGTATAATCATGTCAAGGATCTCACATAATCTATGCACCATGGTGTATGTTGTGGAGGAGAAAAAGAACTAAATGTTTTTAGATGATCTTCAATGGTCACACCTCAAGCCCCTGCTATGCAAATTCAACCCATTCAAGCTATCCCAAGTCAGTCTATCTCGACTACTCCAACTCCTATGAATGCAACCCCTCATGGTGCTCCAAGTCACGTTAATTAAGTTACCCAACGACCGTGAAGACTTCTGAAGTTCCCTTTATCTATCTTAATTTATTTTGTCATTTTCTAAATTACGTATCGTAACGCCTCTTTATGGCTTTGAATTATTTCCCCATTTGAACTATTTATTTTCTATCTTATGAATAAAGTCCCCTTTTGTTTAAATAGATTGTTCATTAAAGTCTACTCCTATCTTATTTCCTTACCTTCATTAACCTTAACTATTAATAAGTGATATTTTATTTAACTTTAAATACTTATATTTTTGCGATGTCTTGAAAAAAAAATCCTTGCTTTAGTAAAATCCACTGCAACTTTTGGAATTGTTTTATACATTGGTGTTTTTCTAATTAAAACTCGTTAAAAATTTTGTTTCCTCAAAATCATGTTTTACTCAAATGTTTTGTAACCCACACAATGGGACGGGTTATGTGGACCATCCGATGACCTAAGTAACTATGGATGCATACGTCATTACCAAAGTCGTCGCATGGAAATCATAATCCAAATAATTGTGTGTCATAATGAAGAACCGAAAGTCGTTGAGATAACGGTACAAATGCAAAGATGATAACCGCATGGTGGATACGCCGATGGTACATTATATATAAGTGCCCTTATCGGATTTTCATTTGGAGGGTTACTTCAACTATCTAAAGTTCCGTATTATGTATTTTTATTTAATGGTGTTGTTATAGTATTCCTTAATTTCGGGACGAAATTCCCTAAAGTAGGGGAGACTGTAACAACTTGGGTTTTCGAACTTATAATTTTACCCGACTCGATTCGATATTCGGGTTATTTTTATAAATTTTATTTCATTTATCGAATTAAATTGATTATTCTAATAATATTATTTATTTGTAATTATATCTTTTATGATTTGACATTTTTAACCCAAACTATAATATTTATCATTCTTGTATCCATCCTCAAACTCCAGGGTCCTTTATGTAAATATTATTATAACCCATATCACAATCTAGATACCCACGAACCAAACCCGAATCCATATTTATATCTTGAACCCGTATTGATAATTTGTTAGTTTGAACCATAATCTTCGTATTATAGATAAAGTTTATCTTGTGTATATCAAATCTACATTATTTACGGCCTAATAATCCTTAAACGTGTTAATTAAATTCAAAATTGATATATTATCCGAAATATAATTCAAACCGTAACCCTAATATCGGATTTCTATATAAACGATCATGTATTGCAATTAAAATCACACCCACCTTCCGTCAACCGTCGCCTTCAATAACCCCTTAATCAATTGCATTGTAGTTTCGATTCTGTTAGCTCTCTGGTGTGTTCTTTGGCCGGCGATAATCAAGTCTCTTTCACCTTCAATTATAACAAGCTAAGGTAATTGTGATATATGGTTACGATCGGATTTTCTAGGGGATTAAAAGCACCAAACTTAATCAGTCATACATGGACCCGATTTCCCAATTTCAAAATTAGGGTTCATGATCAAACTTTGTTCAATCTGTTTCTGTTTATAATGTTTTGGTTCCGGGTTATATTGCACGTCGCTGGTTAGTTCATATGAGTCACATGGGGTAGGTCGCGGGTTCGACCCCCTGCCACCCCGGATTTTTAGCATTTTTTTCTATTATTTTGTTTTAAATCATTTAATAAATATATTATTAATAATAATAATTAACTAAAACTATTTTATTGAAAATCGACATAATACTTGTTTTCTCACGTTTTCGTTCGTGTATGTATGTATATGTTATATATATATATATAACATATACATACATACACGAACGAAAACGTGAGAAAACAAGTATGAACATGAAAAAAAATAATATTATGATATATATATATATATATATATATATATTATATATATATATATATATATATATATATATATTATATATATATATATATATATATATAACAAGTAAACTATATATAAATATATTTATAAAACTAAATAAAATAATATTTCAAGATGTGTTTTTATATAAGTAAACTAATGATTTACATATTATATCTTTATATATATATATTATTATATTTAAAAAAGGGGTATAATATTAATTTAATAATAATTTATCGAATTTTCATAATCAATCTAGTTCATTAACTTAGCGTATCCGTATTCTATTTCCTTTATAAGCTTTATCGTTAACGCGTGATTTCGCGAATCGTCACTCTTCACCTTTGCTCGTCTATTGAGGTAAGTACCACATTCCCCCTTTCAATGTTTTGGGGACATATGCGTCAGCATATTATTTCTTGTTTATATACTCAAACTGCAACTATTATCTTATATGTTAACAATTTTATACCATACTTGTTACGTGCTTACATGCTTATTGTGAATCGCATTCGGAGAGGTCCAATATAATCTCAGAATAGTATGATCATACGGCAGTCGTAATAGCTTCGTGCTTTTCGACATCTCATTTATCTTTGCTCATTGGTTAAATTTCTTATCTCATACGACTTGTTGCAATACTTATTTTTATTATTAAAACTGGTGTGTTGCTCACTCAACCTTGTATTGACAACATCTATTTTATTTTTAACTCATATGAAGGTTATCGTGTGATGTGAAGTTAGTTCAAGTTTGGAAGATCACTTAAGAATAAAGATAGAGAAAATTAACAAGACATTTGTTTTATGGTTTATGTTTGTTTGGTGAACTATTTGTCATTTTGAATGCTGTATTGAATAATTTGTCTGAATCAAATTTTATTAAATAGATATTGAAATTTCAAATATTGCATAATAGTACCTTGAGAGCTATGGACAATCAGCTCACGCACCGGCATTTCCGCCGTAGGTTGGGTATCAGATCCGAAGGTTTAAGATAGGTCGTTAGTGGTGCCATCGTAACATGCTTCGGAGCCCCATACGTGCTTATCTGTTTGCCTTATGTGTTCGAATTAAATTGTTTACAGCTTTCTTAGATAATTATTTATTATTTTATTGTTATGCACACACACACACAACTCCGAGGCTATGCCTCAACATTCAAAGAAAACTTTTTGAAATTAGATTGCCTTTTTATTTTTGGGAAATTCCTTAAGAATTCCCTACTTTTGTTTTTACTCTACACCTTAAGGCTTGGTAGTGTGACAAGTTCCAGCCGTAACTAGTAGGTGGAGAGTACTGTGAGTTGGGCCTTGGCAAAACGGTTCCGAGAACCCAAGGTAAGACTCTATTCCTTACCTGGAGGATAACCCGGCCATAGTACTCGAGCTTATAGGCCAAAGAGGGAACACAACTGTCATACGACTGACACCTTAGGTTATTTTAAACCGAATTCATGGTGGTTCGTGGCTAAACTCGGGTTTTCTGATTATCGTGTTTTGTTATTTAAATTGTTAGTTGGGTGAAAAATCCATGGAACCAATGGGCACTCCTACTAACAACTTCTCAGTTTGTTTTACGTTTTTGTTGGAGTCATCATACGTGGTGGTTCACGGGATGCTCCAACTACTCATATTTCTCTTGTTTGGTCGTTATTTATGGTCAGTTAAAATGCCATGTAACATTCATTGGGCCGACAAACTTCATTGCATTGTTAATTCGTTAATTAGTTGGGACAATCAAAATGCCATGTAACGCTCATGGGCTGTCCAACTCAGTTGTTTTTATTCGTTAGTTTCGTTGGGCCATTCAAATTGCCATGGAAAGCTTATGGGAGGCCAACATCCACAATTTATATTTCGTTAGTTTACTTGTAAACTTAATCAAATAAAAATCTAAATTTTAAACTGACTTATCTCCTCGTGTAGTCATCACACATTAATCATATTGACTACATCATCTAATAACTATCTACACAATGTACCCACTCATCTTATAATCTTTTATTTTTAATCCTTATGACACAAATCCCCTTATTTCTTAAGGCAACGTTATTATAAGTTATCTCCATAATTAAACATTTTATTATTCTAATGATTTCCTCAACTTATCCTTCATCTTATAAATCCTCATTTTTGGTCCCTAAAGAATGTCGTCTCTAAGAAACCATCGTCGTCATCAACGTTCATCTGGTTCACGCGATAGCTGCTTGGTTGCAAGGATCACAAAAGAATTCGCTGCTGTAATGCCCACGATTGTCACACAGATCCAAAGCCTTAGCTCCAACGGATCCGCCACTTCGGCCGCACCAAATAACTATGATTTCCGTAACCTTTTGAGCACCAAACCTCCGTCCTTCCATGGTGAGGAAAATTCCACCGCTTTGCTTCAATGGTTCGAGGAAATGGAAGACATCTTCATCCACTGCGAATTTCCAGATGCAAAACGGACCAAGTTCGCCTCAAGCCGATTCGAGTGTCGAGCTATCATATGGTAGAATGCTCTGAGGAATGACCAAGAGTCTGACTTGGTCGTATCCATGCCTTGGGAAGAACTTAAGGAGGCAATGTAGAAGGAGTTCTGCCCGGAACACGAACTGCAATGACTTGAGACTGAGTTTTGGGAACTCAAACAAGTTGGTGGGGATAACTCTACCTACTCGAACCGTTTCCGTGAGCTTAGCCGAATTGTACCTCACATTGTAACCCCCGACAACCGCGGCATTCAGAAATACATTCGCGGTTTACCAAGAATTTTCCGTGATGCTGTGACGAATCGTGATCCCTTACCCATCGGTGAGGCTATGGACCTAGCTGCTTCCCTCACCAACAGTCATGTTAGGGATGGAACCTTGTCTCGCAAGGATTCCAAGCCTAATCCCGACAAGACCGAAACTGACACATCATCTGATGCTAAAGCTGAACCCAAACATGTTTCCAACAACAACAATCACCGCAACGACAACCACAACAACAAACGTAAAGCCTATGCCGTTAACCAACCCAATAACCAACCTCCTTCTAACCAAAACCAAAATGCCTCGAACAAAAAGACTTACTTTGGTCCTCATCCCCTATATGCCAAGTGTAACTTTCATCACTCTGTCCAAACCCCTTGCCGACTATGCACCCAATGCAACCATTATGATCACCTTGCTAACACTTGCCGTATTCCGCCTAATGCACACGCCACCCCACGTGCTCAACCCGGTGCTCCTAATACCCGTGCTTGCTATCATTGTGGAAACCCAAATTATCTTCGTAATAAGTGCCCTCAACTCATCCATGCTCATCAAGCCCAAACTATGACTTCACCCGACTACTTGACCCATCTTCACCAAGTTCAAATCCACCAAACCCATATCTTTCAAGCCCCTCCCATCAATCAAGGTCAACCTTACTTAACCCAACTCTACCAAGCCCCGCATCCGCAAGCTCAAGTGTAACAAGCCTACTATACTCAAGCCCCTGCTATGCAAGTTCTACCCATTCAAGCTATCCCAAGTCAGTCTACCTCGACTGCTCCAACTTCTATGAATGCAACCCCTTATGATGCTCAAGTCACGTCAATTAAGTTACCCAACGGCTGCTCCAACTCCTATGAAAACTAATTAATATATTGCTCCAAAATTTGTAAAAGAAAGTGAAACTTGTAAATGCTCTTGCAGTAAAACAACTAAAAAGGAACAGGTTAATAGAGATCAAGTAGGTTCATACAAACACATGAGACAATGAGTTAACAGTAATGGCTTTTATTTGAAGAAACAAACCTGCTACAACTGCGAACTCCTAGTCCCATAGCCAGTAACTGTCCGTATGTTCCTTATTAGGGACAAAGACAAAGGAGTATACCTAGGCAAGGTTTTCAAAATCAGTTTAACTGAAAAACCTACAAGGTAAAATCCTCTTAGGGTGATTGGAACATCCGTAAACATGCAGATCAGGGATCTAAACATCATAAACCATCAATCGCAAAGAAACCTGATAAAAGGCCAGGTTAGGCCCCATAACTGAACCCGAGTCTGAAATCGGCTAAGGAACCAAGAATTCGTTCACCATCAGTTCCCAAAGCCGAAGTAAGAAAACCCATCTGTGTTGATCATAAGGTGCTCAAACCTGAATATAGATGGTTGCCTAAAACCGTAACGGACCAGTCCTTGAAACCTCCTTGTGTTAATCCTAGAAATTTATTTGAGAACATGGAAGACATGACATGGCAACATGTGCCATGTATAGATACTTCAGGTTTACCCAATGTTACTATGGACTGGGTACCTAAATCTAACTAGTTCCGCACTTTATGTAGGAACAACTATGAAGGATTACATTAGACCATGGTATGTTAATAGTGGCTGTTCCAGGCATATGACAGGAGACATCACTCAATTGCATGACATTCAAACTATTAATAGTGGGTATGTGTCCTTTGCCAGAGGAGAGAAGGGAAAGATCACTCAAAATGGTACTGTAAGTAATGGTGTGTTAAAGTTCGAAAATGTGAACTATGTCCCTGAGTCAAAACATAGTCTGCTAAGTCTATCTCAGATTTGTGATAGAGATTGCTACGAACAAAAATTGATTCATTTAGAAGAAGTCCTCACTGATAATAATGTGGCGGACTTATATACTAAACCTGTTGGTACATCTCAGTTTAATGTGCTTGTAGGGTTCCTAAAAATGTTTTGTTTCGATGATTATTTTTGAATTTAAATTTGTAAATACAAGTTTTCTTTATGCACAAATTTAGGAGGAGAAAAAGGCAGAAAAAAAACAAAACAAAAATAGTGTGCATGTGTTTTTATTGTTAATAAAAAAAACCTTTTAAATTCAAATAAAAAAAGAAATTGTTCCGTTGCATTGGGAAATGGTATGAATCTTCGTGTGAACAGTAAGATCAACACACGTAAGGTACTATAGCAGAAACGGACAAACTCTGTAATCTATGTGTTGGTAGGCTCAGCCCAAGAGAATGAAAAGTTGGTCTGACCATTGACTTGTTGGAAGCTAATTGAACTTGTTCTATGTGGGACAAATCTTAGGGTCTTGTAAACTTAACTAAGTCTTGCGTAAGGAAAGGGTTGAAAGGTCGGGTCATACACAAGCCCGTTGGTGTTTGGTCAACCAAAAGAACCAAAAATTGTTAATAAATCAACCAAAAGTTGACGAAAAATTAACAAACTTAAGGGGTTAAAGTTAAAACTATAGAGGTGGGGCATCATTATAAGTCCTAAACACCTTGAATGTAAGGCATGTAAGCTCGGATGGCATATAAGCCCAACGTTCAACCTTAATGTTTGGACTTGAAAATATTCCAAAGTTTGTATAAAATTAAATAAATGCTCTGTCGTCAAAAAGATTTTGGCCAGCATCAGGGGGTTGGAGTCAAGTTGGGGCGACTCGGTTCGGTGAAACTATAAATGAAACTTGGCGAAGTGGTTTCTAGGATTTTAAGTGTGGGTCCCACTAGATCATACAAACCTAAATTGTGTCTGGTCTTGTGCTTCTAACTAAGTATTAAGGGCATGAGCTTAAGTGGACAACAATACCGACAATAGACCAGATCTTACAAAGTATGTGTGTGCTGAAAAGTGTTCCTTGATTGAACCTAGAACGTTTGATCCCTAAAAGTCAACAATATTGTTAAAAGTTGGTATAAAACGTCGCGGCCCAATTAAGTTCGCGGGCTAAATGTTTACTCTTTGAATCAGGCCCACCGAAAACCAAGGTGAACCTGGCCTGGTTATTATCTATGTGGTATAAAAGGGATTTTTTTGGCTTATTTCACATTATCTTAATAAAAAACAAATCAGATTATTTTCAAATCCTGAACTCGTGTGTTAACCTCGGCTAAAATGTTTTTCAAGATTGAGCAAATCTTTGACTCATTCTAAAGGTAATCAATTTTCATGATGATTCATTTAAATGTTGTAGTTGGATAGGGTTTCTGTCTTCTTTTCAGTGGATTATCGGTGGTTAGGGTTTTGAAAACCTAATGCATATGGTTAGATAAAAGTTCAAGAATGGATGCAATGTGATTGACATGTCACTCGAAGCGTTTTTGATGGTTCTTGAGTTTGTTGAAGGTTTAATGGCGGTATAAAGTATTGTAGAAGATGATAGAGTAACCAATGAGGCTTTCGAAATTCTCTTTGGGTTTTTCGGTGCGGTCAACATTGAAAGCTCGATAACAGACCGAATACTCAGTTCTTATACCGAATACCAATGTTTAGACAGAAAACATTAAGAGTTGACCGAAATCAATGATTGTTGACCAAAAAAAATATTCAGTTCACCAAATACAAGATACGATTGCTACATATCAAGTTATCGAATAAAATGTATTTACTATACTATACGATATCACGGAATTATATCACAAAGGAATAACAACACAATTACTTATAAGCTTCGATATATTGATACAATAATGAGAGTACAAATCTGATCAGAGCGTCAACAACTATTAAAAAATGACATGAAAGCACCTATTTATACAAGATTCTATAAACCGTATAAGTCAAATGTAGCGTATAAGATTTATACGTTTCGTATAACTCTTATACGTCCCTAAGACTTATACGCCTCTTAACAAATTTCAACTATTGACATTTTTAGCCCTTTACAATACAAATATGACATATAATGCCCACAAGACCTAGCATTAGACATTAATTCTCTAACAAACTCCCCATTGGATAATGCTTGGTCTTGATATCTAAGCAATATACATTTATGCTTCAACAAACTCCCCCTCGGGTATTGCTTAGACTCGGTTATCAAAATACTTCTAACATTAAATCATCTTCAATAATTCTCTCTCTGAAGTCTTGATTGTCTAACAAACTCCTCCTTCTTTAGTCATTTTCCGAATCTTCAGACATATATCTGAATTTCCAGAATTGACATGTACAACCGTTGAACTTTCTGAACTTCTGGATTTGACTGATATTACATTGTTATCCGAACTTTCAGAACATAACTGTCTTTCAACGCATACTTGATGAGACGAGTCCTTTTTCTTAACGATCCAATGATATAACATTGAGGTGGATCTTTTCACATAAAATTTTGACTTTTCAATCTTTTTTTCATTACAATCTTTCAAATCAACAACCTCAACATTTGGTTTCCTTGAAACATCATTAACGACATTGTCTTTTCTTCTGAACGTTTGTTTCGGAGGACCCCTTTGAATATTTGATTTGACTTTTGAGCTTGTATTTTTAGATTTTGAATTTTGAAACTTTTGTTTTTCGAACATCTTGGTTGCCCACATCTGATTTTGGAATGTAAGCAAACTTAGAACCATTCTTGTAACAACAAGTTTTCTTAGTTTGTTTACGTTAAAAGAACAAAAAAATCCTTATTGAATTGATTCCAGTACTGGATTTCTTTATTGCTCTGTGCCGTACCATGTACAAATTCAACCTTATTAATATGCTCACGCTTAACAATATGTAGTTCCTGTTTAAGTACAACATTCTCGTCAATGTGTCTGTTTATGGTTTTCTCATTTCGATCAATCTTCTCCAAAAGTATCTTTTCACATTTTTGAAGTTGATTATAAGCTTCCTTAACACGTTTAAGCTCATCTAGTGAAGAGTCGGTGTGAGTTTTTAACAATTTGTACTCCACATCTCTTTCTAACCATTTTTATAAAGTAACTCACATTTGTCACACGATTTTTCATGAGCACAATCTTTCGTTCTATTATTTCGGAAGGACAAAATATGATTCTTTATCTTCTCGATGAATTGGAGAAAATTGCATCTGTTGGGGTTTGATTGAATTGACATAACACATGTACCCAAAACTTCAGGTGACGTTTCAATGAGTGTACCAGCCAACCTATCAATGTAATCTAACTCACGTTTCTCAATCCCGACATGTTTCATTTCTCTTACAAGTTTGCAATATCTTTCGATTAAACAATCAAACGATTCTCCATCCAACATATCAAAATCAACAAATTCTTTTTTCAAAGCTTTCCTTTTGTTTCTTCTCAAAACCTCTTCTTCGCTAAACAAACTTGAAAATTCCATTTTTCCAAAATTGCACGTAAATCGAGAAAAATCACTTTATGTGGCGTATAAGTCTTTTTCACGTGTAAGTACTTGAAAGGTATATGTCTTACACGTTGTTTACTTGACTTATACGTTGAGTACACTTATACTGTCAAAGATGATGACTTATACTAATCAAACTTGAAACAACTCAATAGTAACAATAGTCTGTTTATAACCCCATGTTGCCGTATAACACTGTATCAATCAATATGCTTCCCAATATGCGGAAACTTGTATATGTAGAAGTCAACACAAACAGCCGTATATATTCAATCCAGTTTATAGTTCTCATGCACATACACTTATGCAGAAAACTGTAATACAATCAATCTATATGCGACGACATGTGTACTTCAATTTAAGCCACATAATTCAATCAGCCGTTATGTTTGACCAACACTTATACGTTCTCTAATATCCGCGTATATGTTTTCAATTATCGGTGCATGTCTATCAAACTTTATGTAGCAAAAATTCAACGTATAAGTTTTTCTAGCAGCCATAAAAATCCACAGCCCATGTGCATCTTTTAATCAGTATGCAGCAAATCGTAATGGTAAAAATCAACTCATTCAGCCGTATCATTTGACCACACTTATACGTCCAATGGTAAACAAACTTATATGGCTAAATTCTTAAAACTTATACGTGTCTTAAGAACGAATTGCCCAAAACTTCATATTCTTGAATTTGATTATCCGATTAAATTAGATGAAATCACTCGTTCAGAAATAATCAACAAGTATAGACAAACAAAAATCTAAATTGAATTCAATTCTGAGCCATAAACGAGTGAGAAATTGAAGAGTTAGTGTTCTACTATGATTTTAACTTTTATATCTTCAAATCTTAATCTTTAAACCGATGAATGTGTTGAAATCAGTAGCAAATACGAGCCTATTGCTCTGATACCACTTGAAAGTCCATGCTCCGGATCATGCATAACATCATGTACGTGTATAAACGATATGATACAGATTGAATAAAATGTATTTACTATATTATACGATATCGCGAAATTATATCATAAAGGAATAACAACAAAATCACTCATAAGTTTCGATATATTGATATAGCAATGAGAGTACAAATCTATTACAAAATGACACGAAAGCACCTATTTATACAAGATTCTATGAACCGTATAAGTCTAATGTAGCGTATAAGACTTATACGCTCCGTATAAGTCTTATACGTCCCTAAGACTTACACGCCTCTTAACAAAGTTCAACTAATGACATTTTTAGCCCTTTACAATACAAATATGACATATAAAGCCCACAAGACCCAGCATTAGACATTAATGCTCTAACAGGGTTGAACACTTAAAGGATTTATGATGCATTACGAGAAAATTCATTCATCTACAAGGATCTTATTGTAGATTTCTGTAACAACGCGAAAGTTAATGCAAGTGGTGCAGGCGGAGCTGGTACCATTGAATCAGTAGTTCAGAATAAGAAGATTGTGATTTCTAAGGCCTTGATTCGAGAACCTCTACTATTTGGAGATCATTGTGATCATTCTACTGAGTATTTCAAGAGTGTGGTGATGGAGGTTTGGCAAAGAATGGGGGTATGAAAGGAACTATCCATTAGCTATCTAGAAGTTATTTCATTCGTATTGGAGGTTCCTCATTCATACATTCTTTATGGATGGGAGGAATGGAGGCTCATATTAAATTAGTCAAACTAAAATGTCAACTATTGTGGCTCTAATTGTGGATTGGCAATACAACTATTCTAAATTTGTGTTGGATGAGATGTTGAGTAATTTGCAAGGTAAGAAGAAAGAGATGTTTATGATGTATTCGAGGTTTCTCCAAATGATCTTTGATGCTCATTATCGAGATTTGGAACGCTCATTTACTACTATTGATTGGAATGTTTTGGTACCGTCTACCTTTGGGCTGATGAACAAAGTAGAAAGGGTGCTAAGGTTGTATACCAAAGAATTCATCGGCTAGTTAAGTTTGGGAAGTTTGCTGAAACTGAGGATGTTGATGAAGCTGTCGATCAAGTGATGGTGGCTGAGGAACATGCTGTTCCACCTCATGAGCTTGTGGTTGTTTACGAGGTATTATCCGATAACGAAGCTGTAAATCCTTTACCACAACATGTAGAGGATTCACAAAATGAAGAAGTGCAAGCAATCATACATATTACTGAATAGAATGAGGCTTTGAAAGAAAGACTGCAGCGAATTGCTTTGAAACCTCCTTAATCAGTTTCTGTCATAAAAGAAATGCCATCTGAGAGTGATGCTGAAATTGACACCGGTCTTATTCCATTTAAAAGAGGAAGAAGAGATTCTCGACCAGGTGTCTTGTCTTGATTAGAAAGAATGTACGTGTGGATACACTAATGAATGATATGCCCGTATCAGATGAACCAGTTACCTACCGGGTCCAGTCTAAGAAAAGCCCGACACTTGGAGAAGAAGCACCTCAAGTGGCTTTTAATACACATGTTGAAAAATCATGCTTATCATTTCACCATGCACCTTAAGGTTCTCGTGCATCAGAAAACATATCTCATATATTGTCAATGCAAGATGGATACTTGCAATAAAAAGGGAAAGGTGCAGCCATTGAAATTGAACTTGTTGATGATTGTGCTTTACAACATAGGGTATTTGAGTTGGAGCATGATTTAGTGGTTAAGGACATAAGGATACATGATCTTGAGACTGATAATACTAAGAAAGACAAGAAGATTTTGGAATTACAGACAAATGTTGGTGATTTGACAGCTCAATATTTCTTAATGCAACAAAAGCTAATTAGACGGTTTGGAAATGAGTTCAAGACTTCAGGAGATGATGATGATGATGATGATATCGCTGGTACCGGTGTTACTGGTGGTGATACTCAAACACCAGAGACTACTACTACTACTACTACTGCTGTTGATGAAGTTGACTAACTTGCTGCTCCAGAAACAGGTGGTTCTAATATTGATAAAACTCGTGATATTGTGGGTACTGAATGGCTAAATCAGTATGCAGCCAAGAAAAGGAAGACTCTTAAAGATACAAACAGAGGGATTGAAACAAAAATTGCTGATCATGAAGAACTCAAACCAAAATGTCACTGACTCTAGTCGTCTTGAAAGATTTGCTATTGAAATTGGGAAGAATTACTATGATAAATATACTACTCGTTCGGGAATAAAGGCTTGGGGATATGATGAAGATAAGGAGATGTGGTGAGTTAAGAGAAAATCGTAGACACTGAGTATTATGCAAAGGAGAAAGACTTTTAGTCATGGAATAAGGTTGATCTTAGAGAATTGACTCTATCTCCATTTTATGATCCTCAAAGTGTTGGCAAAGCTTGGAACTTCTTTGGTTTTCTAAAGAAACAAGTTGAAAAGGGGTTTCCTGATATGCAAACTGCTTAGTCTTTTATGCAGAACACAAAAGGTGTTCGTGATCCACATACCAATAAGAATGTGTCAAGTGTGATGCGGCCTCCAACTGACTAGTTGAAAGATGTGCTTATTCCTAAAGCTTATCCCGATGGTTCTTTGAACACAATGCAGTTCTAGGCATATGATAGTTAAACTACAACTATTGTTATCAAGTTGGTTGATAGCCAGATAAGAATTATTGACCCAAAAAATTTGCTAAGGTTTGGTGAGCAAGATATCAAAAGATTGTCTTTGTTCTAGATTCGGGCACTATCCTTGTTGGAAGAAGCAGCAAAAGAGTACTCCTGAATGGTTGCATCTATGATCAGAACCAAGTTATGGGCAGGTGCGTTAAGAGAGGCTGATGCAGAGATAATCGACAAACCATGATGAAGAAAACCTATAAACAAAGGGGAAGATTGTTGGGCTATATTTTTTGGTATATAACTTGTTAGGGGATAAATTGTAATATTTGGTTTGTTAGAGTGGTGTGAACTGGATTTCAATTGGGCTTGGGCCTAGTAATCGATTACGCTAACCTATATAAGTTTTATGTATATCATTTCATTGTTAGGTTAGACACTTTGTTATTGTCTCTAAAAGTGTAACCAGTTTTGGTATTGCGGGATTAAGTACCCGAAGTTTATGTAAACGTGTGCTTTGAATTTCGTGTTTGTGTTCCTTTCATTTATTTCTTGATTCATCACGTGTTTGGATTCCACCCAATCACGTGTTTTTGTTTGATATTGCGTTGTAATGGTCCATATTCGAGACTTACACGAATGGGTTATCCATTCATTTCTTAGGGTTTTGTATAATGTACATCTTGTCCGAATTCCAGGACAGAATGAATAGCCAATTCGTTATCATATCTTAACAAAAGACCCTTCATACGTTATAATGGTAATGAATAACCCTTTATGCGTTCTTCATTCGTTAACAGTTTAACGAATAAGCCTTCATTCGTTATAATGGTAACAAATAACCCTTTATTCGTTCTTTATTCGTTAACAGTTTAACGAATAAGCCTTCATTCGTTATCAGTGAGCGGAAGCGAATGTGATTGTATAACGAATGTAACACATTCTTTATTTGAATTTAACAAATGCACACTCATTCGTTACTTTGTAGTAACGAATGAACCATTTGATCGATGTTTAAAGATCAATCAAAATTATTTATAAAAGTTACCTCTACTAGCAAGGACAAGTAAGGTGTCGAATCCATATGGAATTAGTGGAAAGTGCGCATCTAGTTTAATGCTTTTTTTTATTAATTATATTAGGGTGGACAAATGATGTCAAGCGGTTTAAAAGTGATTTGTAAAACAATAATGGGAAAATAACCAATCTCCAGGTTTTGAAGCAAGTTGGACAATTTAATTAAACCTATTTGGAAGTATTTTTGTTTAGATAAGTAAACCAAAAGACTATATATTTGGCTATGTTGAATGCCATAACTTAATCCAAACGATTGGCACAACTTAATAATAATATAATTGATCATCAGTTTTAGGTTTTGATGCACGAAATTAATGATATGGTTAACGATAAACGGGTCAATGACGATAAGGACTCAATCCTAATTGTTGATGACCTCAAATCAATTAACTAATAAAATATTAAGCGTTCAATTATGAAAAACTGTTTAAGCACACACAAAATTATAAAGATTCGACTAACCGAATGATTAACTAAATCCAAATTCAAAGTTAAGGTTTAAAATACCAAATCAACCCTACGCCCAGAGACTGTTATGAGATCTTTAGCCTTGTGTCTTGATCTTGAATCTCTTGATTATTATGTGGAAGGATGAAGGCATGAACGATTATTATTATTAGGAGGTGTTACGATGGTGGAATATAGCCCAAAAATAGCCCCTTTGTGACAGAGGACGAATAAAGATAGATAAGGTTTTCTTTTTGGCTTATAAATGGAGTAAAATAATAAAAGACTCAATATCCCATCAGGCCCACCGTAGCTTACGGCCAGACCACCATAGCTTACAGCAAAGCCGTAGGCTACGACCTTCAAATTCTGCTTTACGGTCACCTTGATGCCACCCAAAACCGTAGGCTATGGGTTCATTACCGTAGCTTAGGCCTGCTACATTACCAACATCAATATTTTTCATTCTCTTTAACCTTTTTCATCGTTCCACTCCCCAGGTTTCCTCATTGCTTCCAAAACTCAACACTATATCACTCTAAGAGCTCCAAATTAGTTCCTTTAAGCTCGAAGCACCCGCAACAAATAAACCAATCAAATTACTCGTGTTCAATGCATATAAACAATCGAAATACACAATATCAAACACTTAGAACACATTCTTTTACCCGTACATCACCATTACTTTAACAAATAAGATTTTTACCATTCAAAATCCATTAAATTAACCATCAAAACAAACCTTTTGATGTATTTTACCTTAAAATACTTTACTTTTACCTTAAAAAGTCTTAAATCAACCTCTTCAACATAAACTTGAGGGTATAAATCTTTTCTTTTTCAAACTTTAATTCACATAGTTCGGTAATCAAAAAATAAAGCAGAAGATTAAATCTTTTTGGGTTTTTCAAAAAAAATTTATAAAACACAAAACTAAACGAAAATTAAAATGTAAACTACAAAAGCAATACATATATTTGTGAATTTAATAGGGAATCATATTGACCAAGAATTCCGTCTATCACAGATTAATATTTCAGTTTTATTATGATTGGTGTTAAGTCTGTCATTGGTATTATTGTCCCCCTAAGCCTTATAACGAATTTTTCAGAAACTTCTATGACATGCTTTAGTGTTCAATTAGTAAATAGAATATTAAAAACTATCATCCTCTAATGTCGATTCAGGATTATTTTGATTTTTACCGTGTAACCCCAACTTGACTTAAACCTTGAAATCAGTATATCAAAATACTTTGATTTTCAGTTTTTACAATAACAAGCTAGCAAATAATCCACACTACGAGATATACCCCTATTATCATGCAATATCTCGAGTTCCTTTCCTATGGATGAGTATTCTTGATTTCATATGTATGGGTTACATACAGTGTATCCCTTGTGGCCAGTTTCTTAATGGTAATAAGACGCAAGCAAGGGGACAACGTATGACTCACAACGTGGTGTGATCAAGTCAGTAGTGAATTTGTACAAAGTACAGTAGTGATCAAGTTTAATGACTTATAATGGCTATTAAACCGCGGGTTCGCCTTTTGAGCATAATAATATTCACCGAAATAAATACCCAAACGAAAATTCACATAAAGACCCAATGGAGTCCGGAACTTTCGAAGCATCTCATCAATACGAGATTTAAAGCCATAAGACCATGCATCGTTGAAGTGTTAACCATTAACTAAAAGCTTTAATCAATTTAATTTGTACCGATTTTGGTGATCAAACTCATTTAAGGCTTGAGTATGACATGCTATTACATTTTTGCCTTCATTACCAAGACTTTGAAAGATACTAACACCTTTTTCAATTTGGAAATGTGTATGTTTATATCACATAGTCTTCCTTACTTGTTTGAACCTCAGATCTAAGATCTGTAAATACGATTAAAGGATCTAGTACATTGATTACTCTTAATTAGGTTGTTATGTATATATATGTATATGATATATTAATTGTATAATGTGTATTATGTATAGATTATATGAAGTTTGGATCAAAAGAGAATCGGACAGAGTGTTGTTACGTTAAAACCAAAACTTAAATTACTCTGAGGTATGAATCTCTATATATAGAAGATGGAGCTAATTCGTTACACATTCCATAACGAATTAGACTCCACTTCGTTACATTACAATTAAATACAGAATACATAACGAACTACATCCCATTCGTTAAACATCCTTAACGAATGGGAGGAACATTAATTTAACAGTCTAGTTCGTTAAACACCCTTAACGAACTAGACTTACTTTAACGAACTGGACTATAATATTAATAACTTTTTCATTAATAAATAAAAAACGATAAATACAAAGACTCGAGACTCAAAACCGTGCACTAACAGACACCCCCTCGTCTTGAGCTCTTTGTCTTTAACTTATTTGAAGCGCTTTGTCTGCCAGTCCCGACAGCTGTGAATTCCATACTCATGACACACACGAACGACACATTGAAACTGCATCACTCGGTCATAGTCTTCACGGCTCTCGATCAATATCTTATTCTTGAAGAGCACGTCATTGTCAGTCTCAGTCAGATGCACGAGCCACATTGGATCAATAACTTTAATCAGCTTAGTCTTTAAACCCTTTCCCAAAACAATAACGGCCTCGCCAGTACGATTGTCATAATACAAATGGTTGAAAGATAAATATATATGTTGATTAAGCATCTTGACTGGTACACGCTTCATCGTCTTTGGCGGTTTAACTTTAAGCACGAGCTTCCTCCAACCCGTTCTTGGATCTATCTCGTCAATACGTTTGTGGATTGGAATCTGCGGCTTAAAGAACTTAAACCCGTGGTTGACCTCGTAGAGAAAATGTTGATGAAACCATTCTGCTCGACGATTTCCCCCACGGTTGATTAAAGGTCGACTCGCGAGGGTTCGCACATCCCAACACGGTATTGAGAGAACATCAGTGATGTTTTCATAGAACTGGACGCCGTTCTCCCATTTGACTATACAGACCTTTAAATCCGAATCGTAAAGCCATGAAATAATGTCACCTCGCACTTTGGACACGACTTTAAATGAAGTCATCTGATTAGCTTGAGCACGTGCAACAGCTTCCACTTTCAGCTCTTTATCTACGTACCTGTACGCATCAATAATCTTATGTGCCCGTTTGAAACGATACTTGAACCATTCAACAATATCATCAACGGATGGATCAGGCTTTGAATCAAATCTTGTGTCAATGCTCTTGCCCTTTGATACTTTCTCCAAATGATCTTCAGCTGCTTTGAAGTTTTCTTCAGTAAATACAAGAGCACCCCGATCAACGTTTGATCGTTGAAATAGATCAGGGTATTCCTCAGCCATCACGGCCTCAATCTCAATCTATTGATCTTCATAAATAAATGACGTGCGTTGGATCATTCAAAATATCCTCGTCATTCTCAACCTCCACATCGTTCTCAGTCTCTAACATGTTCAGCTCATCTTCATTCAAACCCAACAGTATAGAGATCTGCTCTGGTGTTAAGGACCGTTCCACAAACTGTCCCACTTCTATTTCATCAGCATTCACAATGCTTCTGACTACTCCCGTACCATCAATAAATATAACAGAATTAGCCTTCATCGACTCAATTGGCTTAGCATTCGTCCAATAGACGACCAACTATTTGTCAGCATTACCAGAAACCCCGCTCGTACCTGCACCAGAGGATGAGCCGTGAGTTTGTTTCGGCTCACTTCCCCCTGCACCTGACTCATCTGGATCTTCATCATCATTTCTGAGCTTCTTTAATTCATCTTCTTTACATGTAAGCTACATAATCATGTCCTCTTGTTCTGTTATCTTCACCCCCCTGAGACGTAACAATCTCATGGAGGGCTTTAGTATCCTTTTGGCAGAAAGAGACATAGCTCATCAGCTTTCTTTGATTTTACAGCATACGATCTTGAGCCATATGATCAGCAGCCATCTGATTCTCATATAGATGAACCAAACTCAAAAGCATGTTCATCTGACTCTCATGTGGCATAGCATGAAATGATGGAGGAATCGGCTGAACAGGACCTTGTGGACGATTAAGTCTCATCAATGAGATATCCATAGGTGGTGGAGGCATCATCGTCGATGTTGGTGAAACCACCGATGTAGCAGTAGTAGGCCTTGGCAATGTAGATAAGACGGATTGTGGAATCATGCCAAGCTTAGGATCCGATGTAAGTGTGTTCGTCATTGTGAGTTCCGGGGTGCTAGTAGTAAGCGACATGATGTGCGAAAATATATATAAATAAAACACAAGTCGCAACTAAGCTTTAAAAACCAAACAATCTATCCTAGTTCACACAAACGGCAAGTGTACCGGTCGCGTATAGCACAGATGAGGAAAGTCCGGATATCGAACTCGAAGACACGTGAAAACGTTTATAATTACGAAACTCTAACCAAGACTCACCAAAATATTTAATTAATTTATTTTAGAATTTAATTTAACTACTTAACTTAACTGAATTAAAACTTTTGACAAAACTTTGAAAACTTTGGTTTAAATTCAATGAATAAAGACGTCTACCTAGGAATGAATCATGTTGACAGAAATAACAAGACAATGGATTGAAAATATTCACGACACCGGTTATAAAAGATGACACAACTAAAACTTGTTTAAGAAAGTCAAATTACCTCTCAGTCTCTCTAACAATCTCTAACTTATTTTAATTGATTTTAAAGAATAAACCGGAAAAACAATTATTAACGTGTTCAAATGACGACTCACCTCTCGGTCTCACCGACACACTATCCTAATGGAAACGAATACTCGCAACCAAGGATAGAGGAACAATTTAACTTAACCCAAATTAAACCAACTAATTGCACATAAACACTTAAACTTGACAAGACAAAAACCCGCTCTCGCGCGGTCTTAATTCTAACAAGTAAAAGCAACGAGACAATATTACTTCTTATCACCTCTCGGTCTCAATGAAGGTGTATTTTAACTGATTTTAGATGATTATATTACCCACTTATCCCTACGGTTGTACACCCCGCAAATAAACCCTAACACCAAGTCAAGAGTCTAACAAGCAATCAATTAATCAAAACTAATTCAATTAACTAATGCAAGAGGATTATAAGTAATAAAACATAAAACACAACCATCACACACAATCTAATTTATGGTTTAGTTAAACTTTACATCAATAAAGTCTTGAACATTAACAATCCATTAAACAAGTCTAAACTACTCAACAATCATCTATCCTAGATAGAACAAACAAGTTTAGCTACTCATTGATTTTGGACAGCCATGCATACTTAAAAAAACATCATAAACATCAACTTAAACATGATTAAACTCATTCAAGATCCAAACAATATCAATCACAAGACAAACTATCAATCAATTGCAAAACAATTCAAAACAAAAGACCAAATCAATAAAGTTAGGGTTCTTGAACAATAAGTAAAGTTTATGAGTGTTTTACTATCAAGTATGGATGAGATCTATGCTTGTTATTGATCCCTAGCTGCTGCCCCAATGTTCCTCTTTCTTTTCCAGCCGCCAACAGCCTCAGCCGCCTCTTTCTTTCTTTTTTTTCTTTCTTCTTTTTCCGGCCGGCTGCAGTTCCGATCGCAAGGGGCTGCCAAGGGGTCAGGGTTTTGTGATTTCGGGATTAGTGGATGATTAATGGCTGGAAACTTTAATAATTAACTTAATATAATATTATATAAGGCTTTTAAGATGTGGGCTTGGGTCGGGCCTTGACTTGTAAGTTTGAAAGTTGAACAATTAAGCCCCTAAACTCTTCCAATTTAACTCTTTTTTCACCAAACTTCATCACCTACAAGAAAACAATCATCTTTGTAATATCAAGCATAAACAAACCATAAAACTTAATAATTAAACTAAAAAGTAATTAAAACATGATAAAAATGATACGGAATGTAAATGTGTTTTACAACATATCAAACATCCCAACACTTAAGTCTTTTTCGTCCCTGAAAAAGTCTAATGCAGTTGGATCAGGATCGGAAAATCAAAGTTAAATCAAACATATAGGTTAGATTTTAAAGCTCAGAAAAACGCAAAAACTGCGATCATCGATATTGTTGTCCACCTAAACCCATGCCTTAATTATTACCGGGACAAATAAGATCCGACAATAATATTACTTAGTGGTTTACACAATTAAGACCCGCTTATTTTCTGCTTTTACCGGACCAGACCACCCCAACTTGACTTAAACCTCAAAATTAGCAGAATTAAAACTTTATTGCTCCATATTTATGAATAGTTAAGACGATCAAGGGTATTGTTTATCCACCTAAGCTTAAGCATCAAAGTCTACCAAGCAGCCATTAGATACGATTAAGGTTCAATTATTTATAGCCAGTGCTCCCCACAACATGACATACCCCCGTTATCAAGCAATACCCCAAATCCATATCCATAGGTGAGTATGCAAAATTTTATCTGTAGGGCTTACATGCAGCGTGTCCCTTGTGGTCCATTTCTTAATGGTAATGAGACGCGAGCAAGGGGACCCCACATGACTAACAGCGTGGATGATCAAGTCTGTAGTGTATTTGTACTTTCGTACTTTTTGTGATCATGTTTATAGACTTATAAGGGTTTGCTCTTTGGCTTTATTTTAAATATACACAACCCCACTTAGGAATTGTGAATACCCAGCTAAATAGATTGCATACAGACCCATGGTCTCTGGACCCGAAGCATCCCATCAATACAGGATTTAAGGTTATAAAACCATACGCCGATGAGGTGTAAAACACTAAACTAGCATTTTAAGATTTATATCACAGGCTACACGGCATACTCTAATGTTAAACCTACCCAAGCATCATATGATAACGTATTCAAATTTTTTTTTAAAACTCACGATATTTCCACTTTTTCATACCAAAATTTGAGGCTTGAGTATGGCCCGACCTTTCATTGCTTATTTTTCCACGGACAAAACGCTTTACCCATAAAAGATTTCCGTTTAACCATTTTATCAAATTTGCCCTTTCATTTTCAAGGCTGAGCCTACCGACACATCCCAAGTTAAGTGCGTTTTCTTTTATTTATCTCATATTATTAGTAGTTTGAAAAACCGATTTCCGATAAATATCATCATCTCCCACTTTAATGCAAAAGAAACTAAAAACAAGGGACATTTTTTTTTCTTTTCTTTTTTTTTAATTGCAAAACAACGTACGAAAACGAAAAACAAGTGAAAACTTTTTATTTTTTAAAATTTTTTAATTTTTTTATTTTTATTATTATATATTTTTTTCTACAACTAAGTAAAATAAATTCCCATCCCCACACATATAACGAAATCGTCCTCGATGAGAACAAGGAAAAGAAATAAAAAAAAAATAAAACGTAAAGCATAAAATTAAAACTTGAACGAACAGAAATTAAAATAGAGAACGGGTTACTCCCCTGGTATAGATGCAAATTCTTCATCAGCTGTATATGACTCAAACGAACGACTGTATAGCATTTCATTCGCTGCCGCAACCTCGGGTGAACCAGTTCCAAAACGCCATCAGAGCTACCATGCGCAATATAATACATGTAAAAACTCAAACTCGCTCGCACGTAGCGGCGTACAAAACAGAAAACAAAAACATAAGAAGTAAACATATTTTTGTGTTTTTGAATTTTTTAATATTTTTTTTTGTTAAATATTTATTTTTTTTGTATTTTTATGTTTTTATATATATAAATAAAAATAAAACAAATAAAACAGATAATAAAGAGAATCATAATACAAACTCTACAACTCGGGCTGTCTCCCGAGTGATGCATCCATCACGACTATTCCTCGGTGAATGAGTCAAGGTAGAACACCTCGAATGTCTGATCAGTTATCGGCTCTCCAATGTAGTGCTTCAATCTATGGCCATTCACTTTAAACTTCCCGCTTCTGTCTTGTATCTCAATCGTGCCATACGGGAAAACCTCAGTGACCGTGAACGGTCCCGACCATCGGGATTTCAACTTTCCCGGGAATAACCTCAACCGTGAGTTATATAGTAAAACCTTATCCCCACACTTGAACTGCTTATTACCCTTCAATTTCCTGTCATGCAGTTCCTTCGTATGCTCCTTATACCGAAATGATTGTGCATATGCGTGATCCCGGAGCTCCTCTAATTCATGTAATTGATGGAAACGATTACCCTCTGCGGCGGGTAAATCCAGATTAACCCTTTGAAGGGCCCATGAAGCGCGGTGTTCCAATTCAACAGGAAGATGACAGGCCTTCCCATAAATCATCCGAAATGGTGTGGAACCAGTCGGAGTCTTGTAGGCTGTACGGAAGGCCCACAGAGCGTCATCTAATTTGTCGGACCAATCCCGACGATTTGAACCAACCATTTTCTCGAGAATACGTTTGATTCCCAGATTACTCACTTCCACTTGCCCACTAGTCTGTGGGTGGTAGGCGGTCGCAAGCCGATGGGTGACCCCATAACGCTTCAACGCCTTTTCCATCTGCGAGTTGCAAAAGTGAGTACCTCGATCACTGATCAAGGCTTTCGGGACTCCAAAACGAGCAAATAGACTTTTCAGAAAATGGACTACCACTCGGGCATCATTGGTGGGTAGAGCTTTCGCCTCAACCCACTTAGACACGTAATGAACGGCCACGAGTATGTATTTGTTTCCACGCGAAGATGGAAACGGTCCCATGAAATCAATACCCCAAATATCAAAAACCTCACAAACTTGAATGGCATTCTGGGGCATTTAGTTTCGCGAAGAAATGTTGCCGACACGCTGGCAACGATCGCAACTCTTAACGAACAGGTGAGCATCCTTAAAGATAGACGGCCAGTAAAAACCAGAATCAAAGACTTTCTTTGCCGTAGAACTCACACCGTGGTGACCTCCAGTCGGTCCCATATCACAATGGCTCAAAATTTGCCATCCTTCCTTGATATCCACACACCTTCTAATAAGCTGATCAGCACCAATGCGGAAAAGATATGGATCGTCCCAAAGGTAAAATTTGATGTCAGCAAAGAATTTCTTCTTTTGCTGGTAAGGCATCTTTGGGAGGTATCCGTCAGCGAGATAGTTCGCGAAATCAGCAAACCATGGAAAACCTTCCTCTTGTGCAGTAACGAACATCAGACTCTCCATCGGAAAACGATCGTCGATCCTAACTCCTGAATCTCCTATATCAACTCCCTCTAGTCGTGAAAGATGATCAGCCGCCACATTCTCGGCCCCCTTTTTATCACGGATCTCTATATCGAACTCTTGAAGCAACATGATCCATCAGATAAGACGAGGCTTAGCATCCTGTTTATTGAAAAGATATCTAATAGCAGCATGTTCCGTATATACAATCATTTTGGACAAAACCAGATAGGACCTAAATTTGTCGAAAGCGAACACCACAGCTAAAAGCTCTTTTTCGGTGGTGGTATAGCTTTCCTGTGCGCCATTTAAGGTCCGGCTCGCATAGTAAATCGGATGGAAATGCTTATCCTTCCGTCGTCCAAGAACCGCTCTGACTGCGAAGTCGCTTGCGTCACACATCAACTCGAATGGTAACGACCAGTCGGGAGCAACCATGATCGGGGCGTTAACTAGTTTGTCTTTTAGAAGATCAAACGCCTTGATACTGTGACAATCGTCAATTTCAGGTTAACTCCGTTAACGCAACTCCGTCAATTCAAACTTTAGATTTATTGAATCTATAACGCAAACTTCATTACATTTAAACTAGGGTTTAAATGACGCTTAACACTTACTACATGTGTAGTAGTCTTTCGGGATTTGCACCGAAACGCAAACGATTGATGAATAAATGAAACACACTAAAACACTAATGATGTGATAATTATGTGTTAGCATTATGTGTTATGTGATAATATTATTGTCATGTTAATTTAATGTGCAAGTTATGATAGAATGTTCTAGAAAAAGGAAATACTTAATGTTAACTTAATGTGCAAGTTATGATAGAATGTTCTAGAAAAAGGAAATACTTAATGTTAACTTAATGTGCAAGTTATTATAGAATGTTCTAGAAAAAGGAAATACTTAATGATAACTTAAGGTGCAAGTTATGATAGAATGTTCTAGAAAAAGTAATACTTAGGAGTTGAGGGGCCAAGGTGCAACATATTAGTCTATAAATACATGATAAACCTAAACCCTAACTCCCATCCCTTTTCCCTAACCCCAAATCGGCCAGCCATCCCCTCTCCCCTCTCCTTGTGATAGATCAATATACACACACACACACACTCAAGATCTTTCAAGTTTGATTGAAGATTAAGGTGCTAGGAAGGTATAAACAACTATTCTATGCATCCTCTATGTTTAATTGTTAGTTTTATTGGGTGTAATTTATGTGCATGGATATTGTTTATGGAGTCTAGAGTGTTATGTGAATGCATGATAGTTCATAGATTGTTAAATTGTTGAGTTTTGATGTGAACAGATTCTGGACAGAATGTATATACGATGTTTAACTGACTGTAACGAAGTGTAAACGTGAAAATTGATTGAGATTGTGGGTACTGCAATAAACTAGGTTGATTCTAGTTTCTATGAAGTATAAATTCGTAATTTTTGGATAAGTGGAAGTATACTTTTATGATTTTACAAAAACGTGATGCAAAGCTGAGCTGTTAGACCTGCTGTTAGGTTATGTTGTAAATGTTGTATCTCATGAACTACGAGACCAATTGGGTTGGTTCCACTTCTGGAAGTTGACTCACTGAGTTAGGAACCAAACCCAAGTGGTCTTGCATTTATTGGATTTTTCTTTTAACGGGAATTGCAAATAACATTCTGATGTGCATGAATCTGACTGATATGAGTTTTCTGTAGTGTTTTGATCATTATGAGAAATCTATATGGAATAAAAATAAGATAAAAGATGTTCTGGAAACCTAAGATATGTATGCTTCTGTGGTAATTTTTGGTGAATTAATTGAGATGATATGATCGGTGAAATAGCACAATCTTTCAAGTAGAAATTCTGTCATAACGAAACTAGCTGCTGAGTTGTATAGGAATGCATGAAAAATGATAGTTTTTATATAATTGTTGTATTTTGACCAAAATACCCTTGCGGGGAATAGTTGCTAGTTGATTGCCATGAATTGACCAAATTGCCCTTATGGGGAATAATGGTTAGTTAGTCTTTGTTTGTTGACCAAAATGCCCTTACGGGAATAATTGCTAATAAGTATGTTATTAATACATGACACGAAAGTAATTGCTCACTCATGTATCGTATCACAATTGTACTTGTTTAAGTCACACACGATTCACAAACGAAACACGAAACATGTTACGTGCATAGGTATTATGTGCCGAGTCTAGAGACTCGTTAAACGTTCCGATACTTAGAAAATCTCTTTGTTATTTTAGAACGCTAGAGAGTTTTCTACGACGCGCATCACTTGGTGATCTAGATCGGATATTCTTCGCAAACAGTGAGTTCACTTACCCCACTCTTAAACTGTTTTCAAACGTTTTTCACTTGGGGGAGATAACATACTCCGATAAACATATTTTCTGAGATAAACGCATATGAAAGATTTTGTTATAAATTATATATCACTTGTAAAGGCTAAGCGGCACATGTAACATTTGAAGTCCCACACATCGGACCGGTTAATATTTGGAATAGCGAGTCACTTTTGGGTAGTACTACTGGGTTTGACAAACCCCACCCGACGCTAAGCTCAACTGGAGGTTGAGTGGGTGTAAATTTTGGCTAACACTTACCATGGTCTGGAGGACCTGGTGACGGGCACTTGATAAACAGTCAGCTTCGGTCGCGAACCACTTAGCGATACTTGTTGTATAGATTAGCTACCTATCGATATATAATTTGACATAACACTATCTGGTAATGCAAAACACTTAAACGCTGTAACGAGGTTACACACTCAAACGCCGTAACGGGGTTACGCAACACTTAAACGCTGTAACGTGGTTACACACTCAAACGTCGTAACGGGGTTACGCAACACTTAAACGCTGTAACGTGGTTACACACTCAAACGTCGTAACGGGGTAATGCAAAACACTTAAACGCTGTAACGTGGTTACACACTCAAACGTCGTAACGAGGTTACGCAAAACGCTAAACGATTTATCTTATTTTACTTGTGAACTCACCAACCTTGTGTTGACACTTTTAGTATGTTATTCTCAGGTAGCCGAGGCGGGCGCGCGGTTTAGGAGCATGCATTAATTGAAAACATCTTTACTCTGCAAACTTAATTTTAACATTTACATTTGGTTTTAAGTCGTCCTGCGTGACGCAACTTTTGAATTAAGGTTTTACGCTTCCGCACTTACTTTCATTTAAACGTTTTTCTTTGGTTTGGTTATAACTAATGATTCCGATCCTGCCAGTTCACACCCTCTGACGGTAAAACTCCGTTAGTGGATTTTGAGGGTGTGACAGATTGGTATCAGAGCCATTGGTTATAGCGAACTAGAAGCTGCATGCATACTAGACTATAACCGCGACGACCCATTAGTTATAATGATACGCACTGCATAGGTTTGTGTAGTCTTGAAATCTTATTTCTTTACCTCCTTCACTCATACGCGCGCATATACACGGCTTACCTGTAGAAATGTCGACGCCACCCTCATCATCATCCGATTCGATGACGCATGCCCACGGGAAGGAACCGCAGTTACCTACTGCCATCGCCACCCCGTGTAGTCCCGGAACTCGAAGCTCCTGCACCGAAGAGGTACCGCCTATCCGGAGGCCTGTATGAAAACGACGTTAGCTGGGAGTGGTACCCCAACATGATCAGACGTATGGTCTATCGCGAACAAGTTCCCCCGTTGCCTCACCCGAACCATCCTGCTTACCCTAACACTCTACCACCTATAACCGAACCTGTAGAGCGAGTTCTCGCAGCTGTCGTTTCTTGTTTGGAGCGTGATGTGGGTTACATGCGCTACACTAGAGAAAATGTTGCCAGACTGTTTAAAGATGGAACCGAGACTCAGGAGATTGCCCGCATGGCAGCGGCAATGAAAGAAATGCAAGAGACTAGTGAGCAACAAACCAAGGTTATGATGAAGATGCAAGCCGAGATGATAGACTTGCAAGAGCAACTCCAAGAAGCAAGGACCCGAACGGAGATAGCGTTAGAACGTTGCGATATCCTACAAATGCAACTTGTTCAGAACGCATCAGAACCTGAGGCAGAGCCTGAGGCCGAGCCCGAGGCAGAACCTGAAGTAGAGGAGCCTGAAGAAGATTCCGAGGAAGATCCCGAGGAGGAACCCGAAGAAGAACCGGAGGAAGAACCGGCTGAGCCAGAGGCACACTCAGAGGTGTCCACAGACGATGTACGAATGTGCAGATCCTTGGATTGGAACTGGCGAACGCGATGAACTGGGAGGAGTTCAAAAACATGATGCGAGAGGAGTACTGTCCGAGGGAAGAAGTTTCGAAGTTAGAGTCGGAGTTTTGATCGTTGAAAATGGTGGGTTCGGAGATTGAAGCCTACACTACTCGTTCGCACGAGTTGGCAGTGATGTGTCCGCGGATGGTGGATCCGCCGAGCAAGAGAATAGAGATGTACATTGATGGGTTAGCACCACAGATTCAGGGTATGGTGACGTCTTCCAGACCAGCCACGATCCAACAAGCGATCCGTTTAGCTCACAAACTGACGGATCAGGCTGTGACCCAAGGTGCGTTACCACCTAGGGGTTCGACCACTAAAGCCCGTGACAACCCGAGTAATGACCACGTCAGCAACAGCAACAACAACAGCAACCCGAACAGCGGGAAGAGAAAGTTTGACAACACCAGATCTTCATCCTCAAACCTCCCACAGCAACACCACTACCGTAAGCCCGAATTTACTCGGAGTTTCAACACTCAGAATCACAACAACAACAACAACGGTAGCGGGCAGGTTTCGAGTGGATATGCTGGGAAATATCCAAAGTGCAACAGGTGCAACTTTCATCATGTTGGTCAGTGTGACCGTGTCAAGTGTCAAAGATGCGGAAAGATAGGTCACCAGGCGAAGGAATGTAGAGGAGACCTTGCGGCGAAGGGTGCTCCTAAGCCACCGATGACGACGAAGGGATGTTTTGAATGTGGACAGGAAGGTCATTTCCGGAAGGATTGCCCCAAGCTGAAACAGAATGACAATAATGGGGGTAATGGAAGTGGCAGTAATGGTGGAGGAAATGGCAAAGGAAGAGCGTTTGTGATTGGATCGGGTCAAGCCCGCAGAGATCCGCATGTGGTGTCTGGTAAGTTCCCTGTAAACGATTGTTTTGCTTCTGTTTTGTTTGACACTGGAGCTGATAGGAGTTTTGTGTCGAAAGCCTTTAGCCAACTTTTAAACCTTACTCCAACCCCGTTAGACGCTAAGTTTCCTGTTGAATTAGCTAACGGTAAAACTGTAATAACAACTCATATACTTGCGGGATGTAAGTTGAAACTGTCAGGTCATGTCTTTGACATCGACCTTATTCCTTTTACGCTTAGTAGTTTCGATGTCGTTGTCGGCATGGACTGGTTATCCGAGAACCGAGCGGAGATTATATGCCATGATAAGATAGTCCATATTACCACCCCTTCCGGCAAGATCATTTCGGTCCGAGGCGAGAAAAGCGGCATGACCACCAGCGTCATTACCCTTATGAAGGCACAGAAGTATCTACGAAAGGGTCATCCGGCAATTTTGGCGCAGATTGTTGAGAAACCCGCGGAGGAGAAACCAATTGAAGATATACCGGTTGTGCGAGACTTCCCGGAAGTTTTCCCGGAGGATTTGCCTGACTCCCTCCTATTCGACAAGTCGAATTCCAAATCGAGTTGACACCCGGTGCAGCACCCATAGCACGAGCCCCGTATCGGCTCGCACCGGCGGAACTTCAGGAGTTGTCCACCCAGTTGCAAGATTTGTTGGATAAAGGTTTTATCCGACCTAGCTCATCGCCATGGGGAGCCCCTGTCTTGTTTGTCCGAAAGAAAGACGGGACTTTCCGAATGTGCATCGACTACGCGGAGTTGAACAAGGTGACGGTCAAGAACCGTTATCCTTTACCCCGAATCGATGATTTGTTTGACCAGCTTCAAGGATCGAGTTACTACTCGAAGATCGATCTACGATCTGGTTACCATCAGCTAAGAGTGCACGAAGAAGATATCTCTAAGACGGCTTTCAGAACACGGTATGGTCACTACGAGTTTTCGGTTATGCCTTTTGGCCTAACCAACGCACCAGCCGTATTTATGGATCTCATGAATCGAGTATGCAAGGCGTACCTCGACAAGTTTGTGATTGTTTTCATAAATGATATTCTCGTCTACTCCAAGAACGAGACTGACCACGATGATCACTTAAGGGTAATTTTGGAACTATTAAAGAAGGAACAACTGTATGCTAAACTCTCGAAATGTGAATTTTGGCTTCGCGAGGTTCACTTTTTAGAACATGTGATCAACGAGAATGGTACCTATGTCGATCCCGGTAAGGTAGAGGCCATCAAAAACTGGGAAGCACCTAAGACTCCGACTGAGGTGCGGCAATTCCTAGGACTGGCCGGCTACTACCGGCGTTTCATCGAGGGATTTTCAAAGATTGCTCAACCCCTCACTGCTTTGACTCACAAAAGGCACTAAGTACAATAGGGGTGACGCGCAAGAATCCGGTTTTCAACTGTTGCAAACCAAACTCTGTAGCGCCCCCATTCTAGCCCTCCCCGAGGGAACGGAAAATTTTGAGGTACACTGTGACGCATCTATACAAGGTCTCGGTTGTGTGCTGATGCAACTCGAGAAGGTTATAGCCTATGCCTCTCGACAACTACGGATTCACGAGAAGAACTACACGACCCACGATTTGGAACTCGGAGCTGTGGTGTTTGCTCTTAAGATATGGAGGCATTACTTGTACGGTACCAAGTTTACCATATACACCGACCACAAGAGTCTCCAGCATATCTTCGATCAAAAGGAGCTGAACATGCGACAGCGTCGTTGGGTCGAGTTGCTTAAGGATTACGATTGTGCCATCAAGTACCACCCTGGCAAGGCCAATGTAGTGGCCGACGCCCTCAGTAGAAAGGAAACCGATAAACCCAGACGAGTGCGAGCATTGCAACTCACAATTCATGCCAGCTTACTCGACCATATTCGCGATGCACAACTTGAAGCTTTGAAAGATGATAATCTCCCATCAGAACTCATGCGGGGCATGGACAAACAACTTGAAACCAAATCGGACGGGGTCCGATATTTTGAGAACTGGATTTGGGTTCCACGATACGGAGAGTTGAGAACTCTAGTGATGGACGAAGCACACAAGTCCCGATATTCTATCCACCCCGGCTCAGATAAAATGTACCACGACATAAAGGCACTTTACTGGTGGCCGAACATGAAAGCCGACATCGCCACCTACGTGAGCAAATGCTTGACTTGCGCCCGAGTCAAGATAGAATATCAGAAACCATCTGGTTTGCTGCAACAACCAGAACTTCCCATGTGGAAATGGGAACAAATTTCAATGGATTTTTATCACGGGATTACCTAAGACACCAACGGGATGCGATACCATCTGGGTGATCGTTGACCGGTTGACTAAGTCCGCGCACTTCCTAGCGATTAAGGAATCGGACAAAATGGAAAGACTGACTCGCGTTTACATGAAAGAAGTAGTGTCTAGACACGGAGTGCCTGTCTCAATCATTTCTGATCGAGATTCTCGTTTCACTTCGCACTTTTGGAAGTCACTACAAAGCGCCCTAGGCACACGCCTTGTTATGAGCACAGCCTACCATCCTCAGACGGATGGGCAAAGTGAATGAACTATTCAGACCTTAGAGGACATGTTGCGTGTATGCGTGTTGGATTTCGGAAAAAGTTGGGAACCCCACTTACCTTTGGTAGAGTTTTCGTATAATAACAGCTACCACACAAGTATTAAAGCAGCGCCGTTTGAAGCACTGTACGGACGGAAGTGTCGATCACCACTCTGCTGGGCAGAGGTGGGTGACAGCCAAATCACTGGTCCAGAACTGGTACTCGAAACTTCGGAAAAGATTGTTCAAATCCGAAATCGCATGGCAGCAGCACGAGATCGCCAAAAGAGTTACGCTGACAAGCGCCGAAAACTTCTCGAATTTCAAGTAAACGATCGAGTGTTACTCAAAGTCTCACCTTGGAAAGGTGTGGTTCGCTTTGGAAAGCGAAACAACTCAACCCACGATATGTTGGTCCTTATCGGATAACGGAACGCATTGGTCCAGTGGCGTACCGACTAGACTTACCAGCAGAACTCAGCGGTGTACACAACGTTTTTCACGTATCGAATTTAAAGAAATGCCTATCCGATGAAACTCAAGTAGTCCCTTTGAAGGAACTGCAAGTTGATGAACAGTTACGCTTCATTGAAGAACCAGTTGAGGTTTTGGATTGGGAAACCAAAACGCTCAAGCACAGCAAAATTCCAATTGTTAAAGTTCATTGGAACTCGAGACGTGGACCGGAGTTCACATTAGAACGCGAGAATCAAATGATGAAAAAGTATCCTCACCTTTTTGAAGGGCTGACCAAACACAGAAAACCGCGAAACCCGGCAAACCGTCAGAAATCACCGGAAGTATGAATTAAATTTCGGGACGAAATTTCTTTCAACTAGGGGATGATATGACAAACTGAAATTTTTTCTTACTTTTTCAGACACTCATCACGACTTGACTCAAATTTTCGGGACGAAAATTCTTTAACATGGGAATGATGTGACAATCGTCAATTTCAGGTTAACTCCGTTAACGCAACTCCGTCAATTCAAACTTTAGATTTATTGAATCTATAACGCAAACTTCATTACATTTAAACTAGGGTTTAAATGACGCTTAACACTTACTACATGTGTAGTAGTCTTTCGGGATTTGCACCGAAACGCAAACGATTGATGAATAAATGAAACACACTAAAACACTAATGATGTGATAATTATGTGTTAGCATTATGTGTTATGTGATAATATTATTGTCATGTTAATTTAATGTGCAAGTTATGATAGAATGTTCTAGAAAAAGGAAATACTTAATGTTAACTTAATGTGCAAGTTATGATAGAATGTTCTAGAAAAAGGAAATACTTAATGTTAACTTAATGTGCAAGTTATTATAGAATGTTCTAGAAAAAGGAAATACTTAATGATAACTTAAGGTGCAAGTTATGATAGAATGTTCTAGAAAAAGTAATACTTAGGAGTTGAGGGGCCAAGGTGCAACATATTAGTCTATAAATACATGATAAACCTAAACCCTAACTCCCATCCCTTTTCCCTAACCCCAAATCGGCCAGCCATCCCCTCTCCCCTCTCCTTGTGATAGATCAATATACACACACACACACACTCAAGATCTTTCAAGTTTGATTGAAGATTAAGGTGCTAGGAAGGTATAAACAACTATTCTATGCATCCTCTATGTTTAATTGTTAGTTTTATTGGGTGTAATTTATGTGCATGGATATTGTTTATGGAGTCTAGAGTGTTATGTGAATGCATGATAGTTCATAGATTGTTAAATTGTTGAGTTTTGATGTGAACAGATTCTGGACAGAATGTATATACGATGTTTAACTGACTGTAACGAAGTGTAAACGTGAAAATTGATTGAGATTGTGGGTACTGCAATAAACTAGGTTGATTCTAGTTTCTATGAAGTATAAATTCGTAATTTTTGGATAAGTGGAAGTATACTTTTATGATTTTACAAAAACGTGATGCAAAGCTGAGCTGTTAGACCTGCTGTTAGGTTATGTTGTAAATGTTGTATCTCATGAACTACGAGACCAATTGGGTTGGTTCCACTTCTGGAAGTTGACTCACTGAGTTAGGAACCAAACCCAAGTGGTCTTGCATTTATTGGATTTTTCTTTTAACGGGAATTGCAAATAACATTCTGATGTGCATGAATCTGACTGATATGAGTTTTCTGTAGTGTTTTGATCATTATGAGAAATCTATATGGAATAAAAATAAGATAAAAGATGTTCTGGAAACCTAAGATATGTATGCTTCTGTGGTAATTTTTGGTGAATTAATTGAGATGATATGATCGGTGAAATAGCACAATCTTTCAAGTAGAAATTCTGTCATAACGAAACTAGCTGCTGAGTTGTATAGGAATGCATGAAAAATGATAGTTTTTATATAATTGTTGTATTTTGACCAAAATACCCTTGCGGGGAATAGTTGCTAGTTGATTGCCATGAATTGACCAAATTGCCCTTATGGGGAATAATGGTTAGTTAGTCTTTGTTTGTTGACCAAAATGCCCTTACGGGAATAATTGCTAATAAGTATGTTATTAATACATGACACGAAAGTAATTGCTCACTCATGTATCGTATCACAATTGTACTTGTTTAAGTCACACACGATTCACAAACGAAACACGAAACATGTTACGTGCATAGGTATTATGTGCCGAGTCTAGAGACTCGTTAAACGTTCCGATACTTAGAAAATCTCTTTGTTATTTTAGAACGCTAGAGAGTTTTCTACGACGCGCATCACTTGGTGATCTAGATCGGATATTCTTCGCAAACAGTGAGTTCACTTACCCCACTCTTAAACTGTTTTCAAACGTTTTTCACTTGGGGGAGATAACATACTCCGATAAACATATTTTCTGAGATAAACGCATATGAAAGATTTTGTTATAAATTATATATCACTTGTAAAGGCTAAGCGGCACATGTAACATTTGAAGTCCCACACATCGGACCGGTTAATATTTGGAATAGCGAGTCACTTTTGGGTAGTACTACTGGGTTTGACAAACCCCACCCGACGCTAAGCTCAACTGGAGGTTGAGTGGGTGTAAATTTTGGCTAACACTTACCATGGTCTGGAGGACCTGGTGACGGGCACTTGATAAACAGTCAGCTTCGGTCGCGAACCACTTAGCGATACTTGTTGTATAGATTAGCTACCTATCGATATATAATTTGACATAACACTATCTGGTAATGCAAAACACTTAAACGCTGTAACGAGGTTACACACTCAAACGCCGTAACGGGGTTACGCAACACTTAAACGCTGTAACGTGGTTACACACTCAAACGTCGTAACGGGGTTACGCAACACTTAAACGCTGTAACGTGGTTACACACTCAAACGTCGTAACGGGGTAATGCAAAACACTTAAACGCTGTAACGTGGTTACACACTCAAACGTCGTAACGAGGTTACGCAAAACGCTAAACGATTTATCTTATTTTACTTGTGAACTCACCAACCTTGTGTTGACACTTTTAGTATGTTATTCTCAGGTAGCCGAGGCGGGCGCGCGGTTTAGGAGCATGCATTAATTGAAAACATCTTTACTCTGCAAACTTAATTTTAACATTTACATTTGGTTTTAAGTCGTCCTGCGTGACGCAACTTTTGAATTAAGGTTTTACGCTTCCGCACTTACTTTCATTTAAACGTTTTTCTTTGGTTTGGTTATAACTAATGATTCCGATCCTGCCAGTTCACACCCTCTGACGGTAAAACTCCGTTAGTGGATTTTGAGGGTGTGACAGATACACTGCTCAGAAAAAATAAATGGAGCATCCTTCTCCAAAAGTTTGGTCATGGGTCTCGCGATTTTAGAAAAATCTTTGATGAACCGGCGGTAGAACCCGGCATGACCTAGAAAGCTACGAATTGATCTCACAGAAGTAGGCGGGGGAAGATTAGAAATGGTCTCGACCTTTGCCCGGTCAACCTCTATCCCCGCACTTGAGATTCGATGACCTAGAACAATGCCCTCGCGAACCATGAAATGACATTTCTCCCAGTTAAGGACTAGGTTGGTGTCAACGCAGCGGGACATCATCCTCTCGAGATTTGATAAACAATGATCGAAGGAACTCCCAAATACGGAAAAATCGTCCATGAACACCTCTATGGAGTCCTCGATCATATCATGGAAAATGGCCACCATACACCTCTGGAATGTGGCCAGAGCGTTACAAAGTCCGAACGGCATACGTTTGTAAGCAAACGTTCCGTAAGGACATGTGAAAGTGGTTTTCTCCTGGTCGTCGGGAGCTATCGGAACCTGGAAATACCCGGAGAAACCATCTAGGAAGCAGTAGTACTGCTGACCTGCTAAACGCTCTAACATCTGATCAATGAATGGGAGAGGAAAGTGGTCTTTCCTGGTGGCATCAGTCAGTCGGCGATAGTCGATGCAGACTCGCCATCCCGTCACAGTCCTCGTGGGAATAAGCTCGTTCCTCTCGTTGGTGACGACAGTCATGCCAACCTTTTTAGGAACCACTTGGACTGGACTCACCCAAGCACTATCAGAAATGGGGAAAATGATCCCCGCATCAAGGAGTTTACTGATCTCCTTCTTTACGACCTCTTGCATTTTCGGATTAAGCCGCCGTTGCGGCTGGACGACAGTTTTGAAATTTTTCTCCATGAGGATTTTATGAGTGCAGAACGAAGGGTTGATACCCTTGATGTCAATAATCTTCCAAGCAATAGCCTCCTTGTGCTCTCGTAGCACCCTCAACAACTTCTCCTTCTCGACCTCGGTCAACGCAGATGCAATGATAACCAGAAGCTTCCTCCCTTCATCTAAAAAAGCATACTCAAGGTGGGAAGGTAAATCCTTAAGCTCTAAGGAAAGAGGAGGACTCTCTACTGAAGGTCGGTCCATAGGTCGTCTCGTATGATCTCAGCAGACACGCCAGATTCAAGGGTATGCGACTCGGTGTCGTCATTTAAGGACTGATTGGTGACGGCAACCATTTCAATCTCCGGAATCTCCCTATCGAGAATCTGGGTGTCGGAGGCAGATCCTCCATAAATTTCGCTGAAAAACTCCCCGACATGCTCCATGATGGTATCAATGAAGTATAAGGAGTCATCAGCAGACTTGGGGTGTTTCAGCGACTGTCGAACGTCAAAGGTGACGTTCTCATCCCCAACTCTTAAGATTAATTTACCCTCGCAGACATCGATCAATGCCTATGCAGTGGCAATGAATGGTCGGCCCAAAATGAGTGGGACACTATCGTCGTCGTTCATGTCCAGGATGACAAAGTCCACCGGGAAGATGAACTTGTCGACACGAACAAGCATGTTCTCGACCACCCCTCGGGGGTATTTCACAGAACGATCAGCAAGCTGGTTACTTATACGGGTAGGCCACGGTTCGCTTAGACACAACTTGCGATACACGGAATACGGCATGAGATTAATACTAGCACCAAGATCTGCCAGCGCATGGACGACCGTATTATTACTCAAGATGTAGGGAATTGTGAAACTCCCAGGATTGGACATCTTTCTGGTAACTTTCTCTGCAAGACTGCAGAGCAACCAGCACTCAGAGGAATGGAAGAGACTTCGGCTAACTTCTCTTTGTTTGAAAGAATATCCTCAAGAAACTTTGCGTATTTGGGCATTTGCGTAAGTGCCTCAAGGAAAGGAATATTAAGATGAAGTTGCTTCAGAAGATCAAGAAATTTGGAGTTTTGCTCCTCGTCTCTATCCCTATGGACTCTCCCGGGAAATGGGAGTCTAGGTTTGTAGACTCTCGGTGGTGTGCTAGGTGATGGCTGGTTCTCGGCCTGTGCTGTACTTCCGGGAATGTGCCTCTGATTCACCTTGGCCGGTGGATACTCCAACTGAATCTCCTCGTCTACCTGCTCCTCTACATCTACCGCAGGCTCGTTAACGCCTCCTCTCGTCGCCTCTTGAATCACGGGCTCGCTACGTGCCCCTGCACCGCTCCTTGTCGTCACAGCCTTCGTAAACGCCTTCGGATTTTGTTCAGTGTTACTTGGAAGTGTACCTGGCGACCTCTCATTTAGACGACTTGCTATCTCTCCCATCTGACGCTCAAGATTTTGAATTGACGCTCCTTGATTTCTCATGAATGACTCGTGCTCCCGGAATTTCTCTTGAGTTTCTTTGTGACGGGAGTCCTCTCGAGTCATGAGTTGCGACAGCATCTGTGTCTGCTGTGCCATCATCTCCTCTAACGTGGGTTTCTTCTCCCCACTACTCGGTCCCTCACTGGAATCCTGGAATAGGCTCTGACGTTGCTGGAAGCCGGACTGATTTCCGTTCCTCCAGTTGGAATTTTGGTTACCTCTCCACCCCGAATTATAAGAATTGAAAGAATGTTGATTTCGGTTTGGATTATTAACAAAGTCGACTGCCTTCTCCTTGAAACCTACGGGGCATTGAACGGTATCGTGCCCCCCTACAGATCTCACATAACTTACTTTTCACCTGCAAGTCCTTCACGATCTTTGCTAACGCTTCAACTTGTGCCGCCAGTGCGGTGCTGTTGTCGACCGAATGCATGCCGTGTGATAGGGAATCGACGGTTTTGGTACTCTTAACTGGTGGTCGCTGGTATCCACTCATTGCTAAACCGTTAAACAAGGAAATGCACTCATCCGTATCCTTCGTTGTTAGTAGGTTACCTCCTGCAGCTGTGTCGAGCATACTCTGAGTTTCGTACGTCACTCTGTTGTAGAACTTCTCAACAACCGCCTAGTCTTGTAGGCCGTGGTTTGGACATAACGCAAGTAGATTTTTGAACCTTTCCCACGCCTCGTAGAAGCTCTCGGTGTCCTCCATCTGGAAAGAATGAATTTGGTTACACAAACGAGCGGCCTTAGCCGGAGGATCGTATTTTTCAAGAAATTGGGTCTGCATGGCAGTTCAAGTAGCAATGGATCCCTGTGGAAGGGACTCAAGCCACAGACTCGCATGATCAACGAGTGAGAATGGAAAAATTCGGAGTTTTATGGCGTCTTCGGATACGCCGGCAAGATGAAACGTGTCGCAGATACGTGCAATACGAGTGAGATGAGAATGCGGGTTCTCGTGGAGCAACCCGTGAAATTGAGCAGAATGAGCAATCGTGTTCAGAACATTAGATGGAATCTGCCAAGTCGTTTGAACTCCTATAGCTGGTGGAGCAATGCTGGATCTCGCGCTAGTATCGACCGGACGGGCCTGGTCTGCAACTGTCCTCCTCGGTAGTGGATTCGCGTCGCCCATAATCCTATCCCTAATGACGGGTTCAGAAAAAGTAGGAGAAGAAAACGTATTACCGACGGATGTAGATGAACTGGAAGACGGCTTTGTACGACGTCTCTCAAGAAGCTCTCTCTCTGGTTCGGGAAATCCTTCAACTTCTGGTGGTCCTAGAGATCGAGTACGTCGCATACAACTATTAAAATAAATAAAAGAAATTATAATAAGCTAAAATATTTTAAACTAACAAAACAATTAAGAAAGACAAGCAGTAAACAAGGCAAGTCTTAACTCGAGTCGTTCTTAATACGCCTCAAACCGTGTCCCCGGCAACGGCGCCAAAAACTTGATGTGCGAAAATATATATAAATAAAACACAAGTCGCAACTAAGCTTTAAAAACCAAACAATCTATCCTAGTTCACACAAACGACAAGTGTACCGGTCGCGTATAGCACAGATGAGGAAAGTCTGGATATCGAACTCGAAGACACGTGAAAACGTTTATAATTACGAAACTCTAACCAAGACTCACCAAAATATTTAATTAATTTATTTTAGAATTTAATTTAACTACATAACTTAACTGAATGAAAAATTTTGACAAAACTTTGAAAACTTTGGTTTAAATTCAATGAATAAAGACGTCTACCTAGGAATGAATCATGTTGACAGAAATAACAAGACAATGGATTGAAAATATTCACGACACCGGTTATAAAAGATGACACAACTAAAACTTGTTTAAGAAAGTCAAATTACCTCTCAGTCTCTCTAACAATCTCTAACTTATTTTAATTGATTTTAAAGAATAAACCGGAAAAACAATTATTAACGTGTTCAAATGACGACTCACCTCTCGGTCTCACCGACACACTATCCTAATGGAAACGAATACTACGCAACCAAGGATAGAGGAACAATTTAACTTAACCCAAATTAAACCAACTAATTGCACATAAACACTCAAACTTGACAAGACAAAAACCCGCTCTCGCGCGGTCTTAATTCTAACAAGTAAAAGCAACGAGACAATATTACTTCTTATCACCTCTCGGTCTCAAAGAAGGTGTATTTTAACTGATTTTAGATGATTATATTACCCACTTATCCCTACGGTTGTACACCCCGCAAATAAACCCTAACACCAAGTCAAGAGTCTAACAAGCAATCAATTAATCAAAACTAATTCAATTAACTAATGCAAGAGGATTATAAGTAATAAAACATAAAACACAGCCATCACACACAATCTAATTTATGGTTTAGTTAAACTTTACATCAATAATTCAAGTCTTGAACATTAACAATCCATTAAACAAGTCTAAACTACTCAACAATCATCTATCCTAGATAGAATAAACAAGTTTAGCTACTCATTGATTTTGGACAGCCATGCATACTTAAGAAAAACATCATAAACATCAACTTAAACATGATTAAACTCATTCAAGATCCAAACAATATCAATCACAAGACAAACTATCAATCAATTGCAAAACAATTCAAAACAAAAGACCAAATCAATAAAGTTAGGGTTCTTGAACAATAAGTAAAGTTTATGAGTGTTTTACTATCAAGTATGGCTGATATCTATGCTTGTTATTGATCCCTAGCTGCTGCCCTAATGTTCCTCTTTCTTTTCCAGCCGCCAACAGCCTCAGCCCCCTCTTTCTTTCTTTTTTTTCTTTGTTGTTTTTCCGGCCGGCTGCAGTTCCGATCGCAAGGGGCTGCCAATGGGTTAGGGTTTTGTGATTTCGGGATTAGTGGATGATTAATGGCTGGAAACTTTATTAATTAACTTAATATAATATTATATAAGGCTTTTAAGATGTGGGCTTGGGTCGGGCCTTGACTTGTAAGTTTGAAAGTTGAACAATTAAGCCCCTAAACTCTTCCAATTTAACTCTTTTTTCACCAAACTTCATCACCTACAAGAAAACAATCATCTTTGTAATATCAAGCATAAACAAACCATAAAACTTAATAATTAAACTAAAAAGTAATTAAAACATGATAAAAATGATACGGAAAGTAAATGTGTTTTACAACACATCACGGCACCACCGGTCTTTGAATACAGACGGTCTTGGAGGCAGAACTCCAAAAGAGACACCAGCTCCTGCAGTCACCCGACGTTTAGATAGCTCACCACTAGCCACCTCCTTTCCTTTTCTTTTAAGTTGAACACCAGCTTGTTGTTGACCCGCATCACCAGCATCACCATCATTACCATCATTACCATCATCATCATTATCATCGTTCCCACCTGGACCCTCTTTACGCTCAGAATCTGAATCGTCATGGATCCAACGATCAACCAGATGACCAATCAATCTCTTTGTTCTTGGATGTGGATCCTGCCTGTAAATCTTCATTCTTCTGACAGTATTGGCAGTCATATGTTCCAGTGGCAACACATAATCCTGTATTGTCTGATCAATCAACAGATCTGGAATCAGGTCTTGAATAATAAGCTGAATAAACCGAGGATACATTAAGAATTTCTTGTGTCTATTCACCACAAGACAATTCTCCTTGAGATGATAAAATATCATCTCAGAAAAGTTGAAGGGCTTGTTTAAAATCAATGCTACGAAAGCAGATTGTAACATGACGCGACACTCATCAAAGCCGCCCTTCCGTCCACCAAGGCAGTGTCAGCAAATACTTGTATGTTGGACACAAGTAGGCCTTGTTATACACGGACTTGCCCAACTCACCAGAATAAAATACATGAGCAAATATACCCCGAATCAAACTCCGATCAAACTCACATGGGTTATCCATAGTGTCTGTAAACTTTAGCACTCGTCTAATTACCCCAGGAGTAATAGTAATAGACTTCCCATTGATGACAACTACAATGTGATTCTCGGCTTCAATGTAGCGTGCCGAGTTCCAGAATTGACGGTTGATACTGAAATGAATAGTAGGATTGGCAGAGATGGCATAATAAATGACAGAGCATCTGAGATAAGTCAATAAATCACTAAACACGTCCTCGTCAGCGAAGTTCGTGCTGACAAAAGCACAGTTGTTATGCTTTTTGTCGTACGACAGCAAATAAAGAACTTGTTCTTGTTGTTGCGGTTGTTGTTGTTGTGGCTCAGCAGCCGGAGGAGCTTGAACATTCTCATTAGCCATAACTAAAAACATACATAAGAACCCGAGACTTAGTAAACATGAAAATTAAATAACTATAGTATTAATATTAATAATATTTATAAACTTTTAATTTATAATAATTTAAAGTATGCCATTCGTTGACTAGTCTGATTCGTAATAACGAAATGGTGGTTCGTTATAACGAATTGACTAATTCGTTAGCAAGTAAATAATACGAATTAGGTCTAACGAATCAGGAGTGAAATAATAACGAATTAAATCTTGATTCGTTATCAGTTATGTTTAAAATACTGATTCGTTTGACCTTTGTGACGCATTGGACACGAATTAGTTCCAATTCGTCACATCATAACGAATGGCCATTGTGAGGCTTAATGTATGACTCATTGAAATCCAAGTCAAAATTAGCAAGAACCATAAAAGTCAAAATACCAATCTGGATTCAATTAGCACATGATTAATGATATAAGGCAAGATGAATTATATCAAGGATCTCGGAAACACATCGTATTATGGTTTGTATTGTCCATTTGGACCAAATCGTTGATTAACTTAGATAAATAGCAAGTTATATGAATAACTTAAAACCGATTATACAATCGATTAATTAACCCTTAAGATGTTCATCAAAATTAACAAAAATCATTACGCCATAATCGCCATTACCTTAGGATTCAGAAATAATGAACAGATTACAAATTAGACGATGTTGAGATTTTCAGAAAATTTTAACAACGTAACTTTGCTTAAGGAAGACGAAAATGAACAGTGAAGACGAATGGGTTTTCACTCTTCCCTATATATCATGATGTGGCACATTTTCCAAGGCAACAAATCATTTGATTCGTTCAAATTTGAAATAACGAATCAACTAATTCGTTATCATATTTAAAACACGTGGCACACAAATTAAATTCTTCTAACACTAGATATATTTCAACGAATCTTTTCTCCATCTTGGCCCGTTTGACTTTAGAAAGTCAACTGCATCAAATATCCCAAAAATTCTTCTAACACTAGATATATTTCACATACACAAACTTTTTGTTCATGAGCACACATATTTCCCTTCACGAGCATGCTAGACCATAGTCATGCTTGTGAGTAAGAAGTGTGCTCGAGAGTAAAAAGATATGCAATGATTTGACATGAAGTTTTCTTTACGAGCACCAAGCATGCTCGTGAGCAAAAATTTTGCTCGAGACACAAACTTGAGATTTCATTTCACGAGCACGCATGCTTTGAATATTTTTCAAGCAAGAGATATGCTCGAGACAAAATTCTAATTGTTCCTGTCAAAACAAAGTGTGCTCAAAAAGATATGCTCGAATAAAAATTAAGATTTGCTCGGGATAAATAAATGTGTGCTCGGGGTAAACAAAGATATGATCAGAAATGAACTTGTACTCGGGATAAAATTATTACTCGAGGCTTTCAAACACTTAACTTTTTGAGCACGTCCACGTTTCAGCATATGATTTTTTTCAACATCAAAGTTTACAAAAATACCCCTGCTGCAGATGCTTGTATAATCTGAATTGGGCAAAAAATAATCATCTGAGCAGCTAAAGTGAACTAACAGATGCAGCAAACTTGTTTCAAATTAATAACAAACTGAAATGCATTCTGATTTTGCCCCATTAAGCCCCTTTGCATCTCCAGATTATTACCATTCTGCCCTAAAATGCCCTTGTGTTTACGACTAACTATATCATATCAGTAGCTACATTTGGAGCTACATTTGGAGCTACATCAGCAGCCCCTAAGTGTTTGAGGAAGAGTGAAACACCAGTAGCTAATCCTCGTGAATAAGAGTACCAAAACATCATCAATCGTTATCATAACTGTTCTTGTATAAAGTATAAACCTATCAGCTGCAATCACGTGAATCTTCTCCATATCAGCACATGTTCAAACAATATTCGTAACAGCTTGTGACAATAATCTGACAAATCAGCAGCTGTTCTTAATAATAATTTTTTCGGGACCAGCAAAGGAAACTACAGAAATATCCCTGCATTAGTTCTAACTACTCGAGAAATAATGGTGCAGCAACAAAAATTGTGAAGTGATTGTTCGTATGATAGTAGATACAGAAACATCTTCTTGTTTATGCATAAATCAGCTCGGACACATCATAATTTTTTACCCGCATATCAGCAACACCATACATTCAAACACATATCGTAAACATACCGCTCAAACACATCCTCATAACAGCTCGTAAGTAAACAAATATAACAACGATTGTTTTATTAATAGCACAGACAGTTAACTGTTAATGAATGCATCTGAGGAAGCTCAACTCGATAATGTAGCAACTCATTATTACTATAGCAACTCATGAACAGGGCACGAAACACTGTAGCGAGCCGAAATTTCTCAAAATAAGTGTTCCTGAAATGATCATCTTCTGCTCGAACACCATAATCATTTTCCCTAAATTTTCAACATATGAACCCTAACTTTTTACATATGAAATTGAGTACTCATTACACGAAATTGAACATTGTAATCTCATCAAACCATCTAGAAATCAACATTCTATCACCAATCTATCATCAATTTCATCAAATAATCTGATCAAGAACATCAAATATAAACGAGTTTGACCTAAAACGAACCGAAATCAGTAGATCTGGATGAAACTAAACTATAAACATGAAATCGATGTTGAATCTCCAAACTTATCATCAAATCAAACATCGTTTCACACAAATCATCTTCAAATAGTCAAATATAATCCAAATCCATGCAAAAACCAAGAAAAACTTCAACGAACTTCAAGTTTAACGTCAATGGCGGATTCAAGAGAGAATTGAATCGAATTCAGCGGTTAGTCTGAACGATTTGGTAACCATCTCTGATACCAACCGACAAAACTCGAGCCCCGGTGCGGAAGCGTGATTATTCGGTATTAACGTAGGAGCTCGAATCTAGAGTAGGATCGAATCACATTCGTATTCACTCTTGAATGATATTTGGACGGATGAGATGTATTGGGAGAGAGCCTAATTCGATTAACAATAATCATTAAAATAGGACGAACACATATATGTAATAGAAACACAAACACGATAGAAATGGTAGTATGATATCATTAGTCGAATGATTCTCATAAAGATGAATCACTCATACATAGATTCATACATACACAAGGAATATCAGCCACCCCGGGAGAGCTCATCCCGGGGAGGAGACTCTCTCATAGGGATAAAACCCTAGATCTCAATCAATACATAATACACTCAATCATACTAGACAAATGAATAAAAACATCTATTTATACTAGTCTAGCATGACTTGGTATTCAATCCATCCACCCTTGGTTGAGACCAAACAATATATTTTTCACCCACATATTAATTCGATACGTCGGTCTAAAATATAAGACCCAACACCTTTTGATTTTCTTCTATCTCAACTGCTTGTCGGTAGCTATCACGAATAATTATTAAACCACAAGCAAGTTGATCATTGTGGTGAGGTAACGAATCAAGTTTAGACTTAAATTCACCACAACGAAAATACTCCTGTTCATTATCAACAGATGAAGTTACATTAACAGAATCATCCGACACAAAGTTAGAAGAGTTAGAAATAACCTCTCCTAATTCTGCCATGTAAGCAAAAGTGTCTTGATGCTCAATGCCTGAATCATCTGATTCAGTCTTTGATTCTGATACATCACTTACATCAGTAAGTTGATCAACCCTTGCATTTTAAAATTGCTTAAACAATGCCAAATTTCCTTGATTACCCTCAACATATCCCAATAACCTTTGAGACTAGTCAATTCCTCCTTGAGCATTTAAGGCTTGTGTTCCACTTGGTTTAGGAGACTAAACACATTTAGGTTTCTCTTTTGACTCATTGTTACTATACCTCGTGTTGTTATTGGAGTTTCTATCTTGAGTTCTTGATGAAAAAGAATACTCCTTTTTAGGCTTGTCACATTCCTTAGTAAAATGACTAAACTCTTGGCATTTATAGCATTTGGCTTTCAACTTATCAAAGCCAATTTTCTTGTTCATTGTTGGCAAGTCTTTTCCTTCCTTTGCATAAACCTTCTAACCTTCCTCATGATCATTGCCATATTTCGTTTTAGATCCATAAATTTAAGATCATCCAGATCAGTCTGATCAAAATCTTTACCTGTTAAATCACTTGTAGCAATCTTGCTTCCCACCAATTGCTCATATGATGTCGTGAAAGCACACATGAAGTAAAATTGTTGCTCAGTCTCCTTCATGTTTACATTTGGTGGTTGTGAAGTTTGAGGAGTTGAACTAAAAGAAGCACTAGATCCAAAAGACCTAAAAGGTACATTAAGACCAGATTCAGCACCTTGTGAAATCTCATGATTAGTCAGTGTGTAAAAAATAGTGATTGGGACATTTATACTACTCAAAGGAAGTGTCGCCCCCATACAGAGTTAGATCTTGATTGTCTTCTGAAGAATTCTGACATTTTCAATCATACTCTCTTTCTTCCATTTTCTGCACAAACTCCACTACAATAAGATCATCATTCTTGAAGAAATAAAAATCTTTAAGAATTAGCAAATAAGTGGAACATGAAGAAGGTAGTGCATTCTTCAAGGTATCAATCTGATCACTCTCATTAGGAGGCATTGAGAAGGTGTTCATTTCATCAATTAAATGAAAAAATATTATCAACATTTCAGTCACCGTCTCCCCTCTTCAAGAGACAAAAGTTTCTAAAATGAAGCTTCAGCGTAGATTTCTTGTTGTCTTTTGTGTCTCCCATACTTCTCATTTTCAGATGTTGAAACAAAGAAGCACATACTTTAATACTGTTGACTTGGTGGAAAATATTTTCTGGTAATGCCATTGTCAACATAGAATAAGCCATAGTTTCAATTTCGTAGGCTTTCTTTTCTTCCGTTGTCATATTGATAAATGTCTTTTCAGTGTGCTCGGTACAATCATCACCAACCATAAATGATTTATACACAATATCCAAACTTTGCGTACAGTCTGGATGGATAGATCTTAAATGAGCTCTAAACCTCGGTTCTCATTTAGAAAAATCACATAACTTCATGAGCCTCATGCATTTAGTGTGAGTCCCAATCTCTGAATCCAAGTTCAACATTTGCTGCATGAGAGCGTTTTGGGAAGCAAACGCGTAAAAGTTTTCCATTATGAAAGTTTAAGCAAGAGCGTAAAAGTTTGCCATTGTATAAATGCAAAAGACTGGTATCATTTATGAGTGTTTCTACACATGCTTTATCAGTCGAGCTGAACCCAAAAAATATCAAATGGCACTAAAGGATAGCTCCTGGGTTGAAGCAATGCAAGAGGAGCTGGCGTAGTCCGGGAAGATTTATGTGTGGACATTGGTTGAGAAACTGAGTGCTGTACATCCCATATGAACTAAGTGGGTGTTCAAATGCAAGAAAGATGGAAAAGGAGTGGTTATCCGAAATAAGGCACATCTTGTAGTCAAAGGTTTCAATCAGCAAGAAGGTATAGACTACAATGAGACATTTGCACTAGTTTATCAGTCAAGCTGAACCCATAAATTATCAAATGGCACTAAAGGATAGCTCCTGGGTTGAAGCAATGTAAGAGGAGCTGAAGCAGTTCAAGAAGTTGGATGTGTGGACATTGGTTTAGAAACTGAGTGATGTACATGCCATAAGAACTAAGTAGGTGTACAAATGCAAGAAAAATGACACACGAGTGGTTATCAGGACTAAGGCACGTCTTGTTGTCAAAGGTTTTAATCAACAAGAAGGTATCTACAATGAGGTATTTGCACCAGTAACATGATTTTAAGCGATAAAGTTATTCCTAGCATATGTAGGGTGTAAGGATTTTAAGGTGTTTCAATTAGATGTTAAGAGTGCTTTCCTGTATGGAGAAGTTAACGAGTTGGTATACGTTGAGCAACCATCCGGGTTCACTGATATGAATTATCCAAATCATGTTTATTTATTAAGTAAACCCCTCTATGGTTTACATCAGGCACCTCGTGCATGGTATGAAACTCTGTCAACATATCTTCAAGAGAATGAGTTTGTAAGAGGAAAGATCGATAGTACTCTGTTTGTCAAACGACATAAAATGGATATTCTTCTAGTCCAAGTGTATGTGGATGATATTATCTTCAGGCCATCCAAGTTAAAGATGTGTATGGATTTTGAGAAGGTCATGAAAAAGAAATTTGAAATGAGCGCAATGGGACAGTTGACATTTTCTTGGGATTACAAGTTGATTAAAAGGAGAATGACATATTCATTCATCATACTAGGAATGGCCATGACATGCTTGAGAAATTTAACACAGAGGAAATTTGTCACACCTCGACTAGATAAATGTGGAAGCGTAATACGGGAATGTAACAGACACCTCTGGTATAAACTACATTGTTTATAAAGAAATTTAACAAAGTAATTTACATCATGTTACATCGTTTTATATTATGTTACAGATTAAGTGAAATACACATAACCGATTCTCCAGGCCGTTTATTATTTAATAGTGTACTTGCATCTATCTACAAAGTGTCGGTCTCACCTGAAAAGCACATAAGCACGTTATTCCAATTTCGGTTCACCTGAAAAGCATGTTAAAACATGTCAACTACGAATAGTCGGTGAGTTTCATAAGTTTTTACGAAATCAGTACACATAATCTAGTATTCACAGTATATATGTATGTATGTATATGATGTTTGATGCTAAGTCACAGGTGAACCCTTGACGTGCTATACCACGTGGCCTCCACTGCCCACGCACTCCCCGTGGCCTCAGCTGCCACATGCCCTAAACGGTACTATGTCTAACACCACATAGCATGTGACAACAGGTTTATATGGTCATGTGAAATTGTAAAACATGTCCCGGAATACCCCTCCGGCCCTGTCAATTGGGTTTGTCAAACCAATATTACTATTCACATGCCACCGGTTCAAGATTAATCACCCGTGTTTGTGTGGACTTTCAAGTGTTAGCACTTAAACAATTCACATCACAACACGTTTCCAGATAGATAGACATATATAAACACGCTTTCCACCCCAAATGTTCGTAAAACAGTTTAAATATTGGGGTCATGAAACTCACCTTAACGTAATTTCGTACGGCAACACGTTGCAGTAAATAATATGCCTCGATTATAGCTCGTATATCTAGTACAGTCTTTAAAATGAATCGGGCTGTATATCTATTCTGGGTATGGCTGTTACGCCTAGAACATGTCAGTAGTCTTAGATTGTGACGTTGTACGATATCTAATAATCAAAACTGGTTTTGGCTCAGTTTCACCCTTTTTCGTTCCAGACCAAGTTGGTTGTTTACGCGTTTCATAAATAGGTAAGATCACACAAACTTGAGTAATACTGTTTGATAAAATGATTCAATTTATAAAATATAAAAGAAAATTAGGGCTTCAGTATCTGAACTGGCCGCATGGTTCGTTTTCCGTTTTCACACGGGTTTGATTGTACAAAACACGTACAATTCACCAGAATTGTCTGTAATCTCTTAAAAAGTTTGTTTTTATCAAATTCATTTTAAACTATGATATTTAAACAGTTTTGATGTTTTGATATACCAGTCAGTTCGTTAAACATAATGTTGTCGGTTTTATGAAAACATATATAAATTAAATCTTCAAATTATTATAACTCTTTATATAAATATATATAATTTATGAGAATATTTATACTAATAAATTAAAATATGTAGACTTTTATAAAAATTATTTCAGAATTATTAAACTTGTTTATTTATTTATAATAATCCGTATCATTATTTTATATTTAACCGATAAATGGCCCGTTTATACCAAACGATTCCCGAAAAATCTGATAAATTTTCTTACCGGTCAAAATAACATCAAATAATCGCTGTAAAATTTCTAGTACTTATCTCTTTTGCTAAATTACCTTTTTGCTCATAATTCGACTGTTAAAACACGATTAAACGAGAATGCACAAACCATATCTAGACTTCTCCAATTGACCCAAAATTTTCTGTGTGATCTTACAATGGCATTCCTGAGTTCTCCACATAATTTTAGATTTTTCTAAACTGTTTAACACAAAACCAAGCATTTCTTGGTTCTTTAGTTAGTATATCTATAGGTCATATAAGACAAAACGAAGCATTTAACATCAATCATCAGGCATTGAAAATTAGGATTTCGGTTAGGGTTTGATATCGAGTTTTCAAAACCAGAAAAATACTATATAAACGTCTTAATTAATGTTTTTGGACAAAAAACCATATGTTTCAGATTACTAACCATGTCTACGATCAAAAGATGTTTTTGGATCATTATAAGGGTTTTTTACATGGATAGTTATCATTTTTAAAAATCATAATATAAGTTTCCATTCTTACTTGGGGTGTTTCTTGGCTGGAAATCGAAGAAGGTCAGGTGTGTTAGAGTTGATTTGAAAAAGTTTGTACAAAATATATAATGTTGAAGCTTATTTAGGAAGTCAACATAGGGGTCCCACCCCTATTGCGGCCGGAATAAGAGGGGCCCATTGGGCCTCTCTTTTGGCCCATCATGCCTCATTTTGCGTGTGAAAGGTGAAATCTTGAGTCCAAATTTAGTTCGGTTTTGGTTTTTGATGTTAAAAATAGTTCGGGTTCGACAAACAAGGCAACAACGAGTGTTTTATGACTCAATTTTGTAAAATAAAAAAAAACATACTAGCTCGTTGTTATCAATATGTTAGTCACTATAATATATATATATCACTTACATATAACCCCCAATATATATACGGGTCATAACTAGTATCGTTTGATTAATCGTTTATTCGCTATGAAATAACTGGTTAATTCTTCACTCGTTACGTAGTAAATAAGGTGTACCTCATTTTGTTACGAATGTTACATTCTCCACCCGTTAAGAGATTTCATCCAGTAAATTCAATGTACCAACACTTTTGTTTTTAGGGAAAAGGTGTGGTTATTTCTTTTGGAATTAATCCTTTCGTTCCCAAGTGTATTCGGGTCCATGTTATGAGTTCCACCGAACTTTTACTAATGAAATTTTGTCGTGCCGTAACTATTTGGTTTTCCAATCTACTATTTCTAAAGGTTCCTCTACAAAGTTTAGCTTATTGTATACCTGTAGATCTTCCGGTGGTACTATCGCTGTTTTTTTGTAAGACACTTTTCAGGTTCGATATGTGAAACACATCATGAATAATACTCAGTTCCAAGGGTAGTTTTAGTCGATAGGCTACGGGGCCAATGTAAGAAATGATTTCATAAAGTCTAATGTACCTTGGTGCTAATTTACCAGTCTTACTAAATCTTATAACACTTTTCTATGGGGATACTTAAAGAAACACTTTATCGCCTACTTCAAAAGATAACGGTTTTCTACGAACATCAGCATAACTCTTTTCTCGGTAACGGGCGACTTTCATTTTTCATTTAATCTTATGAATCTTATCATTTATTTCCTGAATCAAAACGGATCTTGAAATCTGAGTATCGCCAACATCCGTCCAACAAAGTGGCGATCTACATTTTTGCCCGTATAATGCTTCATATGGTGTTGCTTGTATACTACTGTGATAACTATTATTGTAAGAAAATTCAACGAGTGGGAGGTATTGGTCCCAACTCCCTTTAAAATCCAATACACAAGCACAAAGCAAATCTTCTAATGTTTGAATTGTTCTTTCGGATTAGCCATCTGTTTGAGGGTGGTCGGCGGTACTTAAATTTATACTGGTTCTCAAAGCTTCTTGCACTGCTAGCAAAAATGAGAAGTAAAATGACTATCCCGGTCTAAAATAATCGAAAGTGGTACACCATGTTGAGATTCAATTTCATTAAAGAAGATTCGAGCTAGCTTCTCAGTAGTGTAGAGTTCTTGGATCTGAAGAAAGTGTGCATATTTGGTTAATCGATCAACAATCACCCTGTAACATTTCGGATTTTTCTTTCTTATTCTTGTAATCATTACCCGACCCGTTTAAGGGTTCGGGTCACTCATTTATTAAAACCGGCATTTATTGAGTATTTATATTGTTTTAGTTTTATTATTTAATAGTTAAATACTTAAAACTTACAAGAACTTACAACTTTCACCCAAACCCAAACTATAACCTATTATCGTTCCATCTACAAACTCCGTGGACCTAATATGTAAATTATGATATTAAAATAATATATTATAACCCAAACCACCCCCCTGGTCCGACCAGCTAACCCAAACCCGACCCGCGCACTCTAAACCATTCAAAATCCTTAATCCCACTCGTTTATGATCAATTAACTTTGGCAAGTGGCATATTTCGTTGAATAAACGTGTAACCGACACTCAATTATAGTAGGAGCGTGTTAATTTGTAACAATTCGGGTTTTTCCACTTTATAATTTGTAACCGTTACCCGACCCATTTACGGGTCCAGACTCTTTAATTAATAAAATTCCTGTACTTATCAAGTTATAATTACTATATTATTTATTTATCGTTTCATTAATTTAACTTTGACGCTTTTAACCCAAATACAAGTTCTAGCCTCATACATCTCCAACTTCAAACTACGAGGGCCTGAGTGTAACTTATGTTATAACCCACATTCTTAATTGGTTATCCATTTACCCATCCCTTTGTCTAAACGGGTTTTATTGGACCCGAATCAAGAAATCACTCAATTGAATGTCCAAATCTGTTTTTGACCAAGTTTTATATTAGGAAATCTTTTACTTTCGATTAGACTCGGCTCACCGACAAGATAATTATGTTAATTACATAATTTTCAATCGTTTTTCCTTCTTTAACCTAACCGAAACCCCAAATCGCAGATGTATACGAAATTGGTGATATTAATCCAATTAATGTCAAGGATTCATTCCTTGATTGATAGCCGACTATAGCCACTTATGTAATTGAATTCGTTTGACCTGTAATTGATCGTTCATTACCCCTTTAGCGCCGTCCCTGTTCTTGCTCGTCCTCCCTCTTCTGATTTCGTATTAAGGTAATTAAATACATATTTTGAATCGCGATTACATGAGGATCATTAGCCCTAAACCTGTTTTAATCAATTGTTAACGTATGGGGTTAATTGCAGATTCTAGGGTTCTTGGTTAAATGGGGCAAAAATCGGATTTTGTTTATAATTAAACGAACTGAGTTTTAATCAAACTGAACACGCAGAGCAATTGGTTGGTCTGTGTGTATATCAAAACTCGGGTCGCGGGTTTAAACCCCCTGCACCCGTTTTTGTTTCTCTTTTCTTTTTAAAAGGTTTTCTTTTTATAATAATAATGCTTAATAATGATTAAACATTAAACAAAGTTATTTAACTAAAAACCGACTTCTTAATAATTGTTTTCACTCATATACATACATTTTCTAAGACTCGTTTTCATACATATATATAAAGATACTTAAAACTAACGCTTAATAAATACGTATATATATATCAAGTAATTTTAGTTATAAAACTAAAAATAAAATTTTATTAAGTATACTTTCATAAATCAAAATAATAGTTTAATAATATATCATTATATATAAAATATTAATAAACTATTTCTTTATTATTAATTATCTAGTTAGATCTTGTACTTAACGAGACCGTTTACCCTCGTTTCCTCATAGGCTCTAAAGTTCGCGTGTAATTCCTTCTCTCATTCTCATCATCTTAGTCATCCTCGTTCATTCTTGAGGTGAGTACCACATTCCCCATTTTTTTTACTCGTTTTCATACTGTTTTGGGGACATATGCGTAACTTAGTATATTTTCTCACTTTATCTATACACAAAACTGCAATCTTTGTCTTATGTGTTAACTAATCTCATGTCATACTTGCTATATGTTTATGTGCTCAATTTGAACCGCATTCGGAGAGGTCCAACATAATCTTAGAAAATAGTATGATCATACGCTAGTCGATTTAGCTTTGTGCTTTTTGACATCTCATTTTATTTGCTCATTGGTTGATTTGTTAATCTCATTTGACGCGTTGCAGCTACGTATTTTAATATATATGTAAACTGAACTGGTGTGTTGCTCACTCAACCTTGTGTTGACAAACTATATTATTTTCACGCATATGCAGGTTACCGTTTGATGTGAAGTGTGGACTTAGAAAATTTGTTTAAGGACTTATGCTAGAAGAGTTTATTTTGAGACTTTAAATGTTCATTTGAATTATTTGATGTTTTGTTTTACTTGGATTTCTTTTTGTAATGAATAATGGTGTTATTTGAATTAAATAAATAGATATTTGAATTTTAAATATTTGCATGATAGTAACCTTACGAGCCGTGACAATCAGTCCACGCCCCGGCATTTCCGCCGTAGGTTGGGGTGTGACAGATTGGTATCAGAGCTGAAGGTTTAAGATAGGTCGTTAGAGATTGCCTTAGACACATGTTTAGGAGCCCTATACGTGCTTATCTCCTTACCTTACGTGTTCTAATTGATTGTTACTGCTTTCCCTTAGTTGATAAGTTTTCTTATTATTTTATTGTCATGCCCACACACACTGCTCCGAGGCTATGCCTCAAAACTTAAAATTTTATTTGAATTTAAAATCAATATTAGATTGCCTTTTATTTGCGGGAAATTTCTTAAGAATTCCCACCTGTTGTTTTCACTCATTCTCCTTAGGGCTAGGTTATATGGCATGTCCCTAGCATATGAAAAAGGGTGAGAAACTGTGAGTTGGGCACTAGCAAAACGGTTCCAAGAACCAAAGGTAAGACGCTAATCCTTACCTGGGTGATAACCTGACCACAGTACTCAACCCTATGGACCCGAGCGAGACCCATGAATGCCATGTGACCGACACCCCAAGCTGTCAACCGTGACCACACTAGTGGTTGCATTCCTATGTACATTTTAAACCGAATTCACGGTGGTTCGTGGCTTAAATTCGGTAACCTTCCGATTATGGTTTTTACGTTATTTCAAGTGGTTAGTCGGGAATCCCGACTACCCATTTATTAACTTGTTTCGTATTTTTGTCGGATACTCTGACTACCCATATTTTATTTCGTTAGTTCGTTATTTAGTTTGGTCGGTCAAAGACACTCATCGGGCCGAAAAACTATATTGCATTGATAATTCGTTAATTAGTTGGAACAATCAAATTGCCATTAAATGCTCATGGGATGTCTAACTCAAATGTTTATTCGTTAATTATTGTTGGACCATTCAAATTGCCATGGAAAGCTCATGGGAGGCCAACGTCCCTAGATGCATTTCGTTAGATTTTTGTGTGAAACTAACATAACAGAAACTTAATGTTTTTAACTAACTTTGTTTCCCCATAACTATTTACACATATGACCCCCCAACTCATCAACCTTTACTCTTATTTTCCCGTAGAATGTCGTCACTCAGAGATCACTGTCGTCGTCAACGTTCATCTGGCTCACGTGACCGCCGCCTGGCTGCTAGAATCACGAGAGAGTTAGCTGCTGCAATGCCTGAATGGTTCGGCCACCTCTGCCGCCCCCAACAACTATGATTTCCGTAATTTCTTGAGCACCAAACCTCCATCTTATCATGGTGAGGAAAATGCCATCGTCTTGCTCCAATGGTTTGAAGAAATGGAGAACATATTTATCCACTGTGAATGTCCGGATGTCAAACGGACCAAATTTGCTTCAAGATGCTTTAAGGTCAAGCTGTTGTATGGTGGAATGCCCTAAGGAACGACCAAGGGTCAGATTTGGTCGTAGCTATGCCTTGGGAGGAACTAAAGGAGGCAATGAAAAAGGAATTTTGCCCAGAACATGAACTGCGGAGGTTGGAAGCGGAGTTTTGGGATATTAAGAAAATCGGGGGCGATAACTCCACTTATTTTAGCCGATTTCGCGAACTAAGCCGTATTGTGCCGCATCTAGTAACTCCCAAGACCAGCGGAATTCAGAAATACATTCGCGGTCTCCAGCTCGCTTTTTGTGATGCCGTAATGAGTCGTAACCCATTAACCATCGGTGAGGCAATGGACCTAGTTGCCTCCCTCACTGATAGTCACGTTCGGGATGGAGCCTTGTCCCGCAAGGATTCCAAGCCCATACCCGACAAGACAAAGACCGACTCCTCTACCGATGCCAAAGCTGAGGCTAAACCATCCAACAAAAACAACCGCTTCAACAAGAACCACCAAAAACGTAAGCCCAACTACCAAAACTACTCCGTCAACCAATCCAACAACCAAGCCTCAAATGACCCTAATGCCCCAAAAAAGAAAGCTTACTTTGGCCCACATCCCCTTTGTGCCAGGTGTAACCGCCATCACCCGGTCCAATCCCGTTACCGGTTGTGCACTCAATGCAACCGTTACGGCCACCTGCCAATACTTGCCGTGCACCGCCTGGCTCTCAAGTTGTTCAAACCCGGGCTGCACCCCCTACTGCTAGACCTGCTGCTAACCCTGCGCAGCCCGGTGTTCCTAATACCCGAGCTTACTACCACTGCGGAGACCCTAATCATTTCCATAATGCCTGCCTATCACTTACCCACGCTAACCAAGCCCATTTCATGCCTGCACCACATTATGATACCCATCCACCACAAGCCCAAGTATGCTATACACCTCCTATACCTCAGCTCGTGGCTCCTCAATCGGCATCAACACAAGCTCCTGCAATTCAAGCTCCTCCTTTGAACCAAGTTGCTCAAACCCCTCAAGGGTCCAATGGTCGTGCGTTTATGATGAATGTGAATCAAGCTCAGAGTTCTAGCGATGTGGTGAATGATATGTTTCTCATTGATAATCATCATGCTTCGGTTTTGTTTGATATGGGTGCCGATAAGAGTTTTATATCTTTGGATTTTGCGTATATTATTGATAAGCCTCGGGATAAGTTGTCTAGACCTTTTACCGTAGAAGTAGCCGACGGGAATTCTATTATGATTGACTCGGTAGTCAGGGATTGTGTCATAGTTCTTAACAAAGTAGAGTTTCTAATTGACCTCATTCCGATGCAAATGGGTAGTTTCGATGTAATCGTAGGGATGGACTGGTAAACTCTTAATCGTGCGGAAGTTGTTTGTTTCGAAAAGTTCATTCGAATACCTCTAAAAAACGGCCGTGTTCTTAAGGTGTTCGGTGATACTCCAACGTTTAAGCTTAATCTCATTTCGTGCTTTCAAGCCCAACGTTATTTGTGCAAGAAATGTGTCGCCTTCCTAGCTCTCGTGGTGGAGAAAGAGCGGAAGGAAAAGAAGTTATCCGATATCCCGGTTGTTCGTGATTTTCCCGATGATGTCACTGGTCTTCCTCCGGTTCGTCAAGTCGAATTCCAAATTGATCTTCTACCCGGAGCTAACCCCGTAGCTAAAGCCTGTTGGTACATGATGTCAGTAGTTCAGTATCTAGTGTCTGTAATTGAGTTAGTATGTTTTGAATTTTGAATTAAGCGAAGTTGTCTCACAAGTTCGCCTGATATGGGCTAACTTGTTGAACAAGCGAAGTTAGTGACAACTTCTCCTAAACATGTTAGGCGAAGTTGTCGAATAATATAAGGTTAGGTTACGGGTTGTTTGACAGGGAGTTGTTCAGTTTTGTGTAATCGGTGATTGATATATCACGTGTTATCAGTTGCAATACAACGTGTTCTTTGTTTATTGTAACGTGTGTTTGATTGTGTTTAACGTGTTACGTCTTCTACGCTCGTATCGTCTTACGTAGGGATTCCGCACCTACGTAGAACGAGATATTCCGTGTAGATCCGGCTGGGAACCTACAATTGGTATCAGAGCGTTTGCTCGTGATTGTGAGGTTCGGGATTATCACACGGGTGTAGAAATCGTTCCGTTCGACTATTCGCGGGACGAGTTTACGTTAATATACCGAGTTTTTGTGTTCTACTCACCTCCCACCATAAAAAACAACCCATTACACCTTCGCATACCTCGCAAAACGTCAAAATCAAACCTGCAAAAACGATTGTTCATCAGGCGAAGTTGCCACTACTGTTTGTAGGGTTTAGGCAAAGATATAAGGTTAAGCGAAGTTATTAACAACTTCACCTACCACACAAGTTCGCTTAACTTAAGCGAAGTTATCTACAACTTCGCCTAATCAGGCGAATTTAAAAAGGAGCGAAGTTAATAATTCAAGCGAAGTTAAGACATAAGCGAAGTTAAGTTTAACTTCGCCTACAGTACTGTTCAGAATAAAATTTTTATTTTTGGTTTCTTTGAGTGCTCGTTTGTATTTCTTCCAAAGATGACTTCTATAAATATTACTGAACTGGTGAAAATGGAGGTGGAAGCAGGTTCAGCTACTAAGGCACCGAAAATGCTTAAGGGGACCGATTTCGTGGCTTGGAAAGATAGGTTTGAGCAGTATGTTAAATATCAAGATGCTAAGATGTGGGTGTGCATTCAAGATGGATACATTCCACCAACGGCTTTGTATGAGGGTCGTGAACAAATTAAGAAATACAATAATATGGAAGAGGAAGAAAAGAAGATGTATGAGGCTGAAAGCAAAGCTCATGCTGCGATAACAATGGCTCTTCCACAAGAGATTCTTCACACCTTTAGGAAATATAAAACGGATAGAGAGCTATGGGAAGCACTTGAAAACCGATTTGAAGGTAATGTGGGGATACGTGCATCCAAGATTAAGCTACTCAAAACCCAATTCTCGGTGTTCAAGTATTTGAAGAATGAATCACTTGATGATATCATCACAAGATATTATCACCTGATGACCGAACTCAGCAATTATTCCGTTGTTTACAAAGAAGAGGAGATCGTAGAAAAACTCCTTGATGCTCTCCCACCGAAATGGGAGATGTACACTGTCTTGATGAGAGAAGATAAAGAGTTTGCCAACATTGACTTGGAAACAGCAGTCAACAAACTACGAACTTTTGAACTTAACATGGTTCGAAAAGAGACACCAACTGATCAGGTTCAGGATCCGGGAATGTATGGTGCGAAAGTTAATTCAAGTTCAAGTTCGAAGTCAGAATCATCTTCTTACTACTCAAAGGGAGACTCGAGCTCTAACTCAACTCATGATGGTCATGTAACTCTCAACATGGATGGTGATGTGTGTTTCGTAGCTGGTGGAACAAATTCTTCTAAACCTCAAACAACAAAGGGTAGTTTTTCTTCAAGTGTTCCGAACAACAACTACTCTCAGATGCTGATGAGTGTTAAATCTGCTGAACAGTAGTTTGCCCTCTATGCATCTTTCATTGCTTCTTACGAAAATTACATTAAAGGTAAAATCGTTGATCCTGCAACTTTAGACGAAGACTATGATCAGATCGATGCTGATGATCTGGAAGAGATGGATCTGCAGTGGCAGATGGCAATGATAGTAAGAAGAGTTAAAAGGTTTATGAAGAAGACTGGTAGAAAGTTTGTTGGCGAAAGACCAGGGTTTGATAAGTCAAAGGTTCGGTGTTATAACTGTCAACAGAATGGACACTTTGCTAAAGAATGCACAAATGAACGAGTAGAACGTAGTCAGAACAGGACAACACAACCGAATGGGGGAAGTAATGAAAATAAGGCTATGATATCCAGACAGAACGGGGAATACAATTGGAATCTGCAAGTTGAGGAAGTGTTCGAACAGGCCAATTTGGTGAACATCGAAACTGCAGGAAGTGAGAAAGTAACTGGAGAAAATCAAGCTTACATGGCAGAAGTGACAGATCAGCTTTCTGAGGTAAGTCCTAAACTCCCTTGTACGAAATGTGAAAATCTGTCTGAACAATTGAAAACAATAACTGATCAGTTTGTTAGTTTGGATGCACAATTTAGAACATTAAAAGAAGATCATTATTACACTAAAACTAGAGAAAAAAATTACACTGTAAAAATAAAAGCTAGTGAGAAAGATATCAGAAGTCTTAAAGCCAGTCTAGCTGAAAAATACAAGTAATTGATCTTAGCTATGAAGTGTTAGAAGAGAAAACCAAACTAATTGCTGAAAGGGATAAACAGATAGCTGATTACCAGGTGAAAGTGGTGGAACTAAACAGAAAGCTTGAGCAATTTAGAAATTCCTCCGCAATACTTGATCACCTCGTAAGTGATCAACGTTCCCCAGTTAAAAGGGGAGGAATTGGATATTCTGAAGTTCCACCACCTTATAATCATAACTATACTTATGATCCTAGTAATCAGAAATCTGTTGATGTTGACATTGGTCAGACAGTTCCTGTTAAAGTTACGATTAAAGATCCAGAAGTTAGTAAAAGTGAAACGAGTAAGCCTGTTTCGAATGTTAAGATTTCTGTTCCTAGTTCTGTCTAATCAAATTCGGACAAGACATCCGAGTCTAGTGAGACAAAAGAAGAGGCAGTGTTACTAAAACGTGGAGAGGAACATAAACCAACTGAAAAGAATTCTCCACTAAACCCGTATGTCCCACCATATGTTAGACAAACGGGCAGTAATGCAACCTCAACATCTAAAACAACTGTTGAGACGAAAGTTGAACACATGAGCTGTTTCAGATGCAATCAAATAGGACACCTGATTGCTGATTGCCCTCTGAATAAGTGATTCAGAGGTATGAGGCCTTCGAAAACTGAGAATAGAACTAACAGTAACTGCTATAATGGTAAAAATGAAAACTCATCAAAGTTCAGATATTGGACTAATCCAGGTTTTCAAAGAAGTCGATCTCAGTTTTTCCTTGTTAACAACCAAATCATTAGTAATAATTCATTTAATTCACGAAGGTTTGGATGGCCTCATAGTCAATCTACTAGAAGGTATCCTTTTAGGACTTACAGAAATCATTCTAATACTAACTTTGGACAGCCAAAGTAATGGATGCCTTTTAACAGATTTAATCGACCCAAGACCAATAGGTCTTGGGTCCCCAGATTTTAATCCTTTGCTTTAATCGTGCAGGAACAGTTGAACAGGGCTGCAAACAATCTATGGGTTGTGGATAGCGGCTATTCCCGGCACATGACGGGTAACAAGAATTTGTTACACGAATGGAAACCTGTTCAGGGAGGTAGAGTAAGTTTTGCTAGAGAGAGTGGTGGTAGAATTACTGGAATTGGGACGGTGACTAATGGTAAAATGAAGTTAGAAAAGTTGAATTTCGTTGAAGAGCTGAAGCATAATCTGCTGAGTGTATCTCAGATCTGTGACAAAGATTACACTGTGCACTTTACCAAAAATGAAGCGATCGTACCGTATCCTGGTTTCAAGATACCAGAGGAATGGATAGTAATGAAGGCTCCAAGGGAAAATAATACATATGTTATGGACATGAGGTCGACTGAGATGGCAACAGAAGAATCATGTCTTCTGTCAAAAGCAACTGAATCGGAGTCCGAGTTATGGCATCGAAGAATGGGGCATATTCATCTTCGAAAAATGAACTACATTGTCAAGAATGGGCTGGTGCTGGGTGTTCCCTTGAAAAATTTCAACTTTGAAGACCAATGCTTATCGTGCAAAAAGGGAAAGCAACACAAGAAATCTCATCACACCAAGAAGGTTAATTCAATAGTCAGTACCCTAGACCTACTTCACATGGATCTCTTCGGTCCCGTGAATGTAAAAAGCCTAGGTGGAACATCATACAGCTTGGTGATAACTGATGATTTCTCTCGATATTCTTGGGTATATTTCCTGAAGACAAAGGATGAAACGGTTCAGTTGGTAATGAATTTGATTACCAAGGTTGAGAATATTTTGGGGAAAAAGGTTAAATACATCAGGACTGACAATGGGACAGAGTTCAAAAACTATCAGATGGAGATATTCTGCTTACAGAAAGGGATAGACCACCAGTACAGCGCTCCGTATACTCCGCAACAAAATGGGGCGGCAGAGAGGAAGAACAGAACGCTAATTGAAGGAGCCAGAACCATGCTGGCTGATTCTAAACTTCCTGTGGTGTTGCTTCAGCCTGTTATATCCTTAATAGAGTTTTAACTTTTAAAAGATTGAATAAAACATGTTATGAACTTATGCATGGTAGAAAGCCTAAATTGAGTGGTCTCGAACCATTCGGGTCCCCGTGTTCGATATTAAAGACGAACTCAAAATTTGGTGAGATAGCCGACGAAGGTATTTTAGTCGGATATGTTGTTGGGACACCCAACAGACGAGTCTTTAATCTATCGACCAGCAAGGTTGAGGTGGTGTGTAACACTGACATCACAAGTTACAAATCACCAAAACCAAGCATGGGACCTGCTGGGGCTTTCGACTATGATAGGCTTTTTAAATCGTTTAATTTGCCTTACTTGGATTGTGCAGAAGTTGATGAGAGAATAGCTACGAAGATGCTTTATGATAAGGAAGAAAATTTTGTGCAACGACCGCAGTACGATGAATGTCAACCTTCCTCGTCAAATGCTGTCGATACCCCTGCTACTTCTACAGAAGAGGAATTCTTCAATCCTTTTCATTCTCAACAACAGTCACCCATTGATGAACTATCTTCGAATCTGGAAGACAATCTGCAAGTCAGTTCGGTTCCGACTACGAGTGTTCACAAAAATCACCCTTTGGAGAACGTGATAGGTGATCTGTCCGACGGTGTACAAACAAGACGAAGCTTGAATGAGCACACTTGTGTTTACACAAGCATTAAAGATACAGGCATCATTAACGAATGCTTGTACACCTGCTTCATCAGCCAGATTGAACCAAAGAACTATCAAATGGCTCTCAAGGACAGCTCGTGGGTCGAAGCCATGCAAGAAGAGTTAGCCCAGTTCAAGAAGATGGAGGTATGGATTTTGGTTGCAAAACCAAAGAATGTACATGCGATTGGCACCAAATGGGTTTTCAAATGTAAGAGAGATGAGAAAGGAATAATCATAAGGAACAAGGCAAGGCTGGTTGTAAAAGGTTTTAATCAGCAAGAAGGGATCGACTACAATGAAGTGTTTGCTCCTGTGGCGAGATTGGAAGCGATTCGATTGTTTTTGGCATTTGCTGCACACAAGGAGATGAAAGTGTTCCAGTTAGACGTGAAAAGTGCGTTTCTTAATGGTAAAGTCGATGAGGTTGTGTACGTTGAGCAACCTCCGGGTTTTCCTGACCCAGACTTTCCTGATCACGTGTACAAGATAAGTAAAGCGCTATATGGGCTACATCAGGCCCCTCGTGCCTGGTACGCGACTCTATCCGATTACTTGCTTGAGAATGAATTTGAAAGGGGAAAGATCGATAGCACACTGTTCGTTAAGAGAAAAGGAAGGGACTTTCTTCTGGTTCAAGTCTACGTGGACGACATCATCTTTGCTGCATCAAAAGTCGCCATGTGTCAGGAATTTGAAGCCGTCATGAAAAAGAGGTTTGAAATGAGTGCTATGGGTGAACTAACTTTCATTTTAGGACTGCAGGTTGATCAGAAGAAAGATGGGATGTTCATTCATCAGACTAAATATGTCCAAGACGTTCTCAAACGCTTCAAGAAGGAGGACAGCACTCCATTTGATACTCCAGTTTGCGTCAACCATAAACTGGGTGCTGATTCAGACAGTGATGCAGACGTGGACCCCACCCAATATCGGGCAATCATAGGTTCTTTAATGTACTTAACTGCATCTAGACCTGATATTATGTTTGCAGTTTGTCTTTGTGCTCGCTTTCAGGCAAACCCAAAGAAATCTCACATGAAGGGTGTGAAAAGGATATTGCGATATCTCAAAGGCAAGCCTAAGCTAGGGTTGTGGTACACGAAAGGAGGAGACTTGGAGTTAGTCGCCTACACGGATTCTGATTATGGAGGATGCAATCAGAATCGGAAGTCAACAACAGGTGGATGTCAGTTTCTTGGAGGCAGATTAGTGTCATGGCAGTGCAAGAAGCAGACCTCAGTCGTCATTTCTACCTGTGAAGCAGAATACATGGCAGCATCGAACTGTTGCTCCCAGGTTCTTTGGATACAACAACAATTGCGCGATTATGGTCTGAATTTCACTCATACTCCTATTTGCATAGATAACACTGCTGCTATCTCAGTAACTAACAATCCCGTAAAGCATAGCAAAACTAAACACATTGACATCCGTCATCATTTTATACGGGATTGTGCTGAGAAGAAATTGATTGTGCTCGAAAAGGTTGATTCGTTAGATAATTTCGCTGATTTGTTTACTAAAGCGTTTGACAAAACTCGTTTTCACAACCTTGTTGAGCTAAATGGGATGATCAATCCCGAGTAACCGTGTTTTTCATTTTTATTTTGTTAAAAAAAAAAAAACGTCACTATCGCTTAGAATTATGCCGGTTGCTTCAGTTTGAAGGACATATCTTCGGATATGTTTGGTCCTCATTTCTACCTGTAGAGTATGAGGATAGCCATTAACCAGATGACTGAAAGTGACCGGGGCGGTTTATGATGTGTTTTTACTCTTTCGCTGAAAATTAGTCGTTCATACTTAGTAAGAAGGACACATGCTCGTATGTGGTCGGTCCAGCTGATCCATTGGATCTTCAGGATAGCCGTTTACCTGAAGACTTCGACTTGATCGGGGCGATAGAAGTTAAAATTTTTTTAAGGGAGATGAAATAATTTTTCAAGTCTACTACTTCGTAAGAAGTTTCTTTACTATGTTTAAAAGAAAAATGATCCAACCTTGGAAAGTGATGAACAAACTGATTCTGTGTGCTTAACTAGTGAAGTTATTAGGCCTAAAAGACTTTAGAACAGTCATTGTATGTCATGGTAGCTTTTTATGGTGCGTAAAAGTAGAAGTGATACTAACTAAATCTCCTCAATTTTACGTGGAAACTCCTTAAGAGTTGTGCATGTCTCCGCATATATCTTTCCGAATGATAGGCAGAAAAGCGATTACCCAGTCATACACGAGCCAGTGAGTGTTCTGATTCCCGTGAAGATAGCGTGTCAAGAAACTGCAGTGATCCAGATTCGGGACTTGCAGTTGTTTACTACTCTGAAACTGTGTAAATATTTATTAAAAAAAAAAGTGTTATTGAGACATTCTAGAGCTAATAATGTTAATACTTCTCAATCAAGATGCAAGAAAGAGAATGGGAAGAAGACTCTACAGATCGACGTGTACTTACTATTTAATCAGACACTACGGTCGAGGTTAACTCGGGGTGACTTGGGGAAAGCCAAATACGCTTTGAGAATAGATAGGAGGCATCACAATCTCTGATGTGTTGCCCATTTAAAATTTGAGCTTAATTGAACCTAACCCGTATCACAGAAGCGATGAAAACCATTTTAAGTTATTTACCTGCTTACAACCTGTTTCTTTATGTCATAATACAGCTGAACATGGAGCTATGTGACAGTCACTTAATTAGTATGATTCCTGTTCGGATCTTTTCTAAAACATCTTGGTCCCCGACTAGACTGAAATTTGATCCCGTGTACTTTATTTTTAAAATTTATTCTACTTATGTCGTTTTATGATTTTATACCTGGTTACTTGGTTCTCGATCGGATCAGTTAACTCCTTAAAGGAAGTTTTAAAAGTTAATGGCATAATGTTCAATTTATAAGGGTCTGTTTGGTAAAGTTTCATATTGAGCGATGTTGAGGAAAGACGCGAAGTTGTTTAAACATGCGAAGTTATGGGACAGGCGAAGTTGTTTAAACATGCGAAGTTATGGGACAGGAGAAGTTAACCCTAACTTCGCCTCTATAACCTTGACCCTATATAAAGAAATTTTTGGTCAAAGCTCAGTATTATTTTTCAAAACCCGGCGAACTTATCTTCCAGTAACGTAGGCGAAGTTATATCTCGATCACATCTTGTTGTTTTTCTCAGTTTCTAATCCGATTTAAAGGTGTGTAGTGTCATCATATCGTATAATCACTGACAATGGCGTTAATCAAAGGTCGTTTCGACCCGATTCGTGACCCCGTTCTTTCAAACATCCAACACCCGCTTTTCAAACTTGTTTTAACGTAGTCGTATTCAACTTGATCGTGTTGATCTCCGTCAAAACATGTTTGGTTGATTCCGCAATCTCCAAATTGGCCAAATTCACTTCGTTTGAACGTCTAAACTGTTGCCGATTCATATTCAGGCGAAGTTACAGTTTAGGCGAAGTTATCCTTAACTTCGCCTGATATTTAATTATTTAACAGTATATGAGGCGAAGTTGTGGTTAGGCGAAGTTATCATTAACTTCGCCTGGCCATTTTTATTTAACATTTATCAGGCGAAGTTCAAGTTAAGGCGAAGTTATTACCAACTTCGCCCCACCCCTAACTTCGCCTATACAGAATTAATCATAACTTCGCTCATGGTAACAGGCGAACTTGTGATTTGACTCGACGATTCTCTAACTTAGACTGTTTTTGTTGCAGAAATGGCAGCTGTAGCTGGAGCAGGCGGTGCAGGTGGTGACGAAGGAGGAGATAACAATCGGCAGTTTTTCCCGGGGCAAAACATGTACATAACTTTGGACCCGGATGCGAGCGGTGTTGATGATTTCCGCGAGATCATCACGTTTCTTATCCGCTCGCGTATCTTCCACGCTATTACCACAACACTGCCTATATCTTTGCCAAACATAGAAGATTTCTGGCAGACAGTGGAGTATGATTGTCGAGTCGAGCCCCCGGTTATGTGTGTAACGGTTAACAATCAGATAGTGCAGTTCTCATCTGAGCAGATCAGGGTGGCTTTGCAGTTTGAGGATGAAACGAGAGACGATCCTACAGACTTCGTGGCTCCATTCAGAGATGGTGCTTTTCTGAGAATGGGATATTCTGGTCCATTGGGGGATACTCAAAGACGAAAGGGATTCTTGTTAGACCAATGGCAATTTCTTATGCACGTGATGATCGTGTGTATGTCAGGGAGAAAGGCTGGTACGGATGGAATGGGTGCGACCATGCAGTCGGCATTGACAGCACTGACTTACAATAAGCGTTATAGCTTTAGTCAGATGGTATTCTACGAGATAGACCGTCAAAGACGAGCGGTGGCGCGTGAGAGATTTCTGATGTATCCAAGATTCCTTCAAATGATCTTGAATCACGTTGCTCCCACGTTACCTCAGAGCCGCCCAATTAGATATGTGGAGAGTGTAAGCAAGAGAATCTTCGCCCAGTGCAGATCATCAAGTGCAAGAAGTAAACCTGAGCTCCGTCCTCGACATACTCCATTATTTGGGTATTTGATCAATCCAGAGTATGTTGCAGCTCGTGGGGACGAGTTTCGGGATCCGACACCACAACAGGCTGGAGCACCTCAACCACCACCTGAGGTACAACATGCTTTACCTTCTGCTCCCGTTGTGGCACCGGAGGAATATGTAGACCTGGAAGCTGCTTTTGGCGGTCAAGGTTTCTTCGATATGGAACGTGTTGATCCTGAGGAAGAGGTGCAAGTCTCGGTTGCACGGGTTACTAGTGTGGATGTTGCTATGGCAGCTACGACTAGAGGTGCACAAATCGGTTTTTTTGAAAAAACCGGTTCGGTTATTAACCGGACCGGTTTTTTTTATCCAGAAAAAAACCGGTTCGGTTAATAACCGGACCGGTTATTAACCGGTTTTTATTGCTGAAAACTCAAACCGGCCAAACCGGTTTGGACCGGTTTAAAAACCGGTTAGAACCGGTTATTAAACCGGTTTTTTATAACCGGTTTTTAATAACCGGTCTAACCGGTTAACCGGTTTTTTTTTTTTTTTTTTTTTTTTTTTTTTTTTTTTTTTTTTTTTTTAGGGTTTAGGGTTTAGGGTTTCGTTGTTAGCATTCTTTGCTTGGAAGATTAAAAACACATAACTTTCATTTATAGCTTTTACATTAAAAATACAAACATTAAATCGTTATCGCATATTCGTAACTCAAAAATACAAACATTAAAGAATGCTTAGACACGATTACATTAACAAGTTGATGTTTGTTACTCATTTTCTTCGCTACCCGATCCCGAGCTATTCCTTAGGTAATCGTCGTACGCGGCTTCTTCATCGGTCATTGGTTGAATGTGTCCTTGATTGACCTCGTCTTCATACAAGGCCGCCTCATAGTCCATTTCCCCCTCGAGTGAGCGTTGATGTTGTGCCCTGTCTAAAGAGTCCAAGTAATCCTTGTAGCAAATCGACATCTCTACAGCTGCTGGAGTGAGTCGAGTCCTCCTAATCGATATAACCCTGCCAGAAACAGAAAAAGCAGACTCCGAAGCTACCGTGGAAGCTTGGACCGTTAGTAAATCTTTGGCCATGGCGGCGAGGATCGGAAACTCATCCTCCTTACCTCTCCACCAAGCCAGCAAATCAAGACTTCTAAATTCATCCGGAGTCATGAGTTTCACAAAGTTGGTACCACCATACCTTCCAAGTTCACTGCTTGGGGTGTTTACCCTTTGACGTTTACCGGCGTCTTCCCAAATCATGTAGTACATCCCCATTTCAAGGTCGGTTTGGGATTGGGATTGGGCAACAGCTCTTAACGAGTCATGAATTTGGGAAGACGACCCGTGTTTTGTAAGGTAAACATCATACATGTTTGCCAATGTGGTGTTGAAATCATTCTTTAAAGTTTGGCTATAATAGGGGTTTTGATCGTCGTTTAACCCTAGCTCATCACAAATTTTTTCTATTAAAGCTTCAACACCACCAACATTGATGCAAGGGTTTAACGCAGCCGCACAGGTCAAAACAGCGGGTAGTTGTTGAAAATATTTTATAAATTTTTCTTTCATTTTTGCACCCATATCAAAATAAGGTGCACCCCTACAATGAATTTCAGTCAACTTTGTGCACATGACAGCAATTTTTGGTAAAGCAATGAGGCTTGTTGGATAGTAAACCCCGGATAAACTAGTTGTGCAAGATTTAAAAATTTGAAGAACCTCCGTAACGATCTCAATCAATAACCAGTTTCTAGGATCGTACGGTGCACATTTACCCCTACTTGACATTATTTGATGAAACGCAACTAGTGATTCTTTTTGTTGGATGGCTTTCTCAAACATATCACAAGTCGAGTTCCATCTTGTTGGACAATCCCAATTGGGCCCCAACCATTGACAATTAGCTTCATCACAAAATTTTTTGTATCTTGAAAATGTTTTATTGTTGCTAAAAACATCTCGTAACATTCTTTTAAAATTGTTTCTTTGCGTTTCGATCACGTTTAACCCATCTTGCACGGCCAAGTTGATAATATGTGCAATGCATCGGCTATGAAAAAACGCTCCATCACAAATAGGTTTATACTTTAATTTTAAATGGCCAACCGCGGCCGTATTGTTGGACGCGTTATCAAACGATATTGAAAAGATTTTATCTTCAATCTTGTATTGTCGAATGACTTTATCCAAGAGTTTAAAAATATTTCTACCCGTGTGCGGGTAATCAAACAATTGAAACGCAACGGTTCGTTTCATCATTTGCCACGACCGGGGGTCAACCCAATGAGCCGTCACACAAATGTATGAGTCGGGCGAACCATTAGGTACCGACCACACATCCGTTGTTAAGTTCACACCAGTTTGTAAGTTTGAAAAGTATGAAATTAGTTCGGATTTAGCGTTTTTCCATGCTTTAAGCATATCTCTTCTAAGGGTCGAACGACTTACGTGTTGGTAGCGTGGTTGAACATACTTTTGCATCATCTCCGTGAATTGAGGGTTGTCGAAGTGGTTGAAAGGAAGTGATTGTTGAATCACAAAGTTGCCAAACTGTTGACGTACCGCTTCAAGGTCGTACGTAAACACCGTTCCTTGATTCGTCATCTCCGGCTGCGAACTACTTCCGGATTCGTCCTTCAAGACCTTGCAAGAGGGCCTTTCTACATGAGCTCTTAAACTGGAGTTTGCTTCTTTGTTATAAAACTTCAAACAATGTTTGCATCTAGCTTTTTGGGTTCCGTTAGACATTTCGCATAGGTCGAAATGTTGCCAAATATCTTGGTTTCGTTTCGTGGGGATGACCCGAACGACGGTTTCTCCCGTGTTCGAGGCACCCATGTTGACCGATGAAGCAGCACTTTGGGAGGCCATGATAATCGACTACGAATTAAGAGTGGTATACACGAGTATGAAATAAACGACTACGAAAGAAGAGCGTTTGGAGTTATAATCGCGTATGAAATAAACGTTTAGAGCTTTTGGAGTTGTATAATCAAGTGTGATCTAACCAATACCCAACCTAAACTATATATAGATGTTTGTGGGGGTAAAAAAACCAAAAAAACGGCTAAAAAAACGGGCAAAAAAAAAAAAAACGGCTATAAAGCCGTTTGGTAACGTTCGAAAACCGGTTTAACCGGTTAACCGGTTATTAAAAAACCGGTTAACCGGTTTTTTTATAACGGCTATAAACCGGTTATTTTAAAGACCGGTTAACCGGTTTTTTATTAACCGGTTATTACAAAAAACCGGTTTTTTTTATAACCGGTTATAAAACCGGTTTTGGCTCCAAAAAGTATAACCGATACGTAAACCGGTTACGTAAACCGGTCAAACCGGTTTTTAAAAAAACCGGTTTTTAAAAAACCGGTTTTCCGGTTAACCGCCCAAACCGGTTCCGTAACCGGTTTTTTTGAACACCTCTAGCTACGACGGAGGCTGATTCTGATTCCTCAGATGATGATGTGGCTGAAGCTAGACGGATTTTAGTTACACAAGAAAGGATTCATGGGAAGAGGAAGAGAGACAACGATGACAGTGATTCGGACTTTGAGGAAGATTTACATCAGTTGGTCCGTAGATCGAGAAGAGAAAGGGCAGGTGCAGGTTCGGGAGATGGTGAGAGCTCAAGGGTGGTTCGTTTCACTCCACCCGCACTGTCTGGTATGTCTATAGTCCCTACACCATTGCCAGTTACAGGGCCAAGCGCCACGGATGTTGCCGTGGTGACTACCTCATCTTCCTTCGGCATCCCACCCACTACATTCCAGCTCTCGGCTCCGGAGATTGTGTCCTTGCCACCTCCATCTCTTACTCCATCGGAGGTCGTAGCAAGGTTTGTTGAGTCGACAGTTGTTGCTACTGCAGGGTTGTCGGTTACGATACCACCTGCGGTTACGTTTCCACCTGTTTCTGAGGTGCCGATTACATTGGGAATCCCTCCTCCGTACGCTCAAGACATATCACATCTGCGGTTTGATTTCGATGCAACCTTATCAGACTCGGAAAGAATAGCAGCGCTTGAAAGGGTCGTGGCAGAACAATCAAGAGTAAATCTTATCCAGACTCATGCTATTCAGCGCCTTGTTGCGGAGAATCAGATTCAGTCGTCCCTCCTGATCGAGCATGGTAAAATAATTGATGCCTTGAAACAGTTCTTGGCATCTCAGGGGGAGACGAGCTGTAAGGGTGACGAGCTGAGGACAAAAAAGAGCAACGATCGAGACGATGATCCCAATGCATCGAAAGGTGCAGGTGGAGAGTTGCCAAGAACTGAACAAGCTCTTGGGACTTCCACATCTCAGGGGGAGTCAACGAGTGCAGCTGGCAGTTCAGGGGGTGATGATGTGGTGGTTGTGGATGCTGAGGAGGTGTTAGATGATGTTATAGGTGATGAGGATGTGTTACCGTTGGAGGAGATAGAGAAGATAGGGGCTGAGATTGTGATTGATAGTGAAGTCGAAGAGGGAGAGATTGTGGAGGAGAATGTTGAGCATGAAATTCCAGCAGTTGAAAAGTCAGATTTGGGTCAAGATACGGGATGTGATGAGACAGAATGGGAGGAGCAGCCAAGATGGAAAGAAGGCTACGCTCAGTGGTTCGTAAAGACTAAGAAACCGGCGGTCCCTACTATGTTCAAGAAAAGTTACAACATCAGGGGTTATGCTGAATCGAAAAAGGGGATTATATGCTGGTTATATGATGAGCAGTTGAGGCTTTTTGTGATTAAACGGTATGATGGGGTTCAGTATTTCAAGAGGTTGTTGAGATCGTTGAATACGTTGCCTGAGTGTGAAGTGGAGGACTTAGCCAGGTTGGGGTTGATAAACAGGAGTGATGATAACATGGCTAGGATCATTGAAAAGATAGTCTGGAAGGAAAGCATAAAGGAGAAAAAGTTCGAGCTGTTGAAACCACAGAAAGGAAAGCTCGTTGAAGACAAAGATAGAGGAATGAGAGCAGATGGCAAGCCTTGGATGATAATGAAGTATAAGCTGATCCGGTGTCTAAAAGAAGTGCCGATGAAACAAATGCCCAAGGATGTGCTCAAAGACCTGAAATGGTGGTATGTTGATTGTGAAACAGCTGAAGCAGTAATGGAAGATGAAGATGAACAAGAGCTGATGAGAGTATATGATCCTATGCATTTAGTGAATTTGTCTCAAGCTGATCTGCAGGTGCTGAACGAGAAAAAGATATTTTACATTCCTGCTTGGAAAGAAGAAGCAAAGAAATATCAAAGAGTAGTTTCAGTTTGTGTACGAGAAGGCGTTCATGCTTGAAGATGGAAGATACAAGATTTTTGGGATTACGAGACACGTGTTTGAAGATAGAGATATGAAGCTATTGCCAAGGGGGAGTCTGTTGGTACATAATGTCAGTAGTTCAGTATCTAGTGTCTGTAATCGAGTTAGTATGTTTTGTATTTAGAATTAAGCGAAGTTGTCTCACAAGTTCGCCTGATATGGGCGAACTTGTTGAACAAGCGAAGTTAGTGACAACTTCGCCTAAACATGTTAGGCGAAGTTGTCGAATAATATAAGGTTAGGTTACGGGTTGTTTGACAGGGAGTTGTTCAGTTTTGTGTAATCGGTGATTGATATATCACGTGTTATCAATTGCAATACAACGTGTTCTTTGTTTATTGTAACGTGTGTTTGATTGTGTTTAACGTGTTATGTCTTCTACGCTCGTATCGTCTTACGTAGGGATTCCGCACCTACGTAGAACGAGATATTCCGTGTAGATCCGGCTGGGAACCTACAAAGCCCCTTACCGTCTTGCACCCTCCGAGATGCAAGAACTCTCGAGCCAACTCTAAGAACTTTCGGACAAGAGTTTTATTCGCCCGAGTTCTTATCCTTGGGGCGTACCTGTGCTTTTTGTCAAGAAGAAAGATGGTTCTTTCCATATGTGCATTGACTATCGTGAACTCAACAAGCTTACCGTTAAGAATCGTTATCCGCTCCCTTGAATCGACGATCTTTTTGATCAACTTCAAGGAGCCGCATGCTTCTCGAAGATCGATCTCCGTTCGGGTTCTCATCAACTCCGAGTTAGTGAAGATGACATCCCAAGACCGCCTTTCGTACTCGTTATGGTCATTACGAGTTCTATGTTATGCCTTTTGGGTTGACAAACGCACCCGCGGTGTTTATGGACCTCATGAACCGTGTTTTAAAACCTTATTTGGACAAGTTCGTTATTGTTTTTATCGATGACATTTAGATCTATTCGAAATCCAAGAGCGACCACAAGAATCATCTCTATACCATTCTTGATCTGCTTCGAAAGGAGCAATTGTATGCCAAATTTTCTAAGTGCGAGTTTTGGATGAAAGAAGTTCAGTTTTTGGGCCACATTGTTAACAAAAAGGGTATTCATGTTGATCCTGTAAAGATCGAAGCTCTTAAGAATTGGAAGACGCCTACGACTCCCACCGAAGTTCGTTCTTTTCTCGGTTTGGCGGGTTATTACCGTAGTTTCATTCATAACTTTTCCAAGATCGCATTGCCCCTCACCGCTTTAACACACAAAGGTAAAACCTTTGTGTGGGGGTCAAAGCAAGAAGAAGCCTTTGAAACTCTTAAGGACATGCTTTGCAATGCTCCTATCCTTACTCTTCCGGAAGGAAATGAAGATTTTATCGTTTTCTGCGACGCTTCTATCAAAGGTCTTTGTTGCGTTCTCATGCAACGAGGCAAGGTTATTGCTTACGCTTCGAGACAACTCAAGGTTCACGAGAAAAATTATACGACGCATGATCTCGAACTTGGTGCTGTCGTATTTGCCTTGAAGATTTGGAGACATTACCTCTATGGTACGAAGTGTGTGGTGTTTACCGATCACAAGAGTCTCCAACACATTTTTGACCCAAAAGAACTCAATATGAGACAACGTCGACGGGCCGAGTTGCTTAGCAACCACGAATGCGAAATTCGCTATCATCCTGGAAAGGCGAATGTCGTGGCCGACGCTCTCAGTCGTAAGAAGCCATTTAAATCGATACTTCTTACTTGTGTTCTTGTTCAAAATGATATCGAAAAGTGTGTTCTCGATGCTCAACATGAATCCGTCACCGAAGGCAATATGTATGACGAGATGTCGTGTGGTGCCGAACCCAACTTGAAACTAAACCCAATGGTCTGCTTTACTTTCTGAACCGCTTATAGATCCCCAATCGTGATGATCTTCGCACATTTATTATGGACGAAGCTCACAAGTCACGATATTCTGTACATCCCGGCGCGGATAAGATGTACGCCGACCTTCGTTATGTCTATTGGTGTCCTGGTATGAAGAAAGATATCGCTTTGTATGTTTCTAAATGCCTCACTTGTTCCAAGTGAAAGCCGAGCTCCATCGACCTTTTGGTTTACTCGAGCAACCTCCCGTCTCCGAGTGGAAATGGGAAGGTATTGCTATGGACTTTATCACTAAGCTTCCTTCTACCCGCAAGTAGCATGATAGTATTTGGGTAATTGTTGATCGTCTGACCAAGTCTGCTTATTTCATTCCCATCAAGGAGACATATACTGTTGATCAATTGGCGCGTATTTACGTTGAGAAAATTGTTTGTCATCATGGAACTCCGTTATCCATTATATCTGATCGTGATGGTCGTTTTACTTCTCGTTTTTGGAAGTCGCTTCAATCCGCTTTGGGTACTCGATTGGATCTTAGTACTGCTTATCACCCGCAATATGACGATCAATCCGGGCGAACAATACAAACATTAGAGGATATGCTCCGTTCTTGTGTCCTCGATTTTGGAGGAAATTGGGATACTCATCTACCACTTATCGAGTTCTCTTATAATAATAGTTTTCACTCTAGTATTGGTATGGCACCTTTTAAAGCACTCTATGGTCGTAAATGTCGATCTCCGATATGTTGGAACGAAGTTGGTGAATCTCAAATCACTGGTCCTGAACTAGTCCAAGAAACGACAGATCGTATTGCTCAAATCCGTCAAAATCTCGTTGCTACCCGTAGTCGTCAGAAGAGTTATGCTGATAAGAGACGTAAACCCCTTGAGTTCAGTGTTGGTGATTTTGTTTTACTCAAAGCTTCTCCTTGGAAGGGACTTGTTCGTTTTGGAAAGAAGGGGAAACTAGCTCCTCGTTTCATTGGTCCTTTTGAGATTATTGAAAGAGTTGGTCATGTTGCGTATCGTCTCAAACTTCCTGTTGAACTCTCTAATATTCACCCGGTGTTTCATGTTTTTAACCTCAAGAAGTGTCTTGCCGAGGGTAATCTCCACATCCCTCTCGATGAAGTTAGTATCGATGAGACTATGCATTTCGTTGAGCAACCTGTTGAGATTATGAATCATATTGATAAAGTTAATAAGCGAAGCCGCATCCCTTTGGTTAAAGTTCGTTGGAGTTCCAAGCAAGGCGCCGAGTTTACGTCGGAGCGTGAGGACCGGATGAAACTCAAGTATCCTCATCTTTTCGTTGCTGATTCTCTAATTTCGGGACGAAATTCCTAAAAGTAGGGGATACTGTAACAATTCGAGTTTTTCCACTTTATCATTTGTAACCGTTACCCGACCCATTTACGGGTCCGGACTCTTTAATTAATAAAATTCCCGTACTTATCAAGTTATAATTACTATATTATTTATTTATCGTTTCATTAATTTAATTTTGACGCTTTTAACCCAAATACAAGTTCTAGCCTCATATATCTCCAACTTCAAACTACGAGGGCCTGAGTGTAACTTATGTTATAACCCACATTCTTAATTGGTTATCCATTTACCCATCCCTTTTTCTAAACGGGTTTTCTTGAACCCGAATCAAGAAATCACTCAATTGAATGTCCAAATCTGTTTGTGATCAAGTTTAATATTAGGAAATCGTTTAACTTCGATTAGACGCGGCTCACCGACAAGATAATTATGTTAATTACATAATTTTCAATCGTTTTTCCTTCTTTAACCTAACTGACACCCTAAATCGCGGATGTATACGAAATCGGTGATATTAATCCAATTAATGTCAAGGATTCATTCCTTGATTGATAGCCGACAATAGCCACTTATTTAATTGAATTCGTTTGACCTGTAATTGCTCGTTCATTACCCCTTTAGCGTCGTCCATGTTCTTGCTCGTCCTCCCTCTTCTGATTTCGTATTAAGGTAATTAAATACATATTTTGAATCGCGATTACATGAGGATCATTAGCCCTAAACCTGTTTTAATCAATTGTTAACGTATGGGGTTAATTGCAGATTCTAGGGTTCTTGGTTAAAGGGGGAAAAATCGGATTTTGTTTATAATTAAATGAACTGAGTTTTAATCAAGCTGAACACGCAGAGCAATTGGTTGGTCTGTGTGTATCAAAACTCGGGTCGCGGGTTCAAACCCCCAGCACCCGTTTTTGTTTCTCTTTTCTTTTTAAAAGGTTTTCTTTTTATAATAATAATGCTTAATAATGATTAAACATTAAACAAAGTTATTTAACTAAAAACCGACTTCTTAATAATTGTTTTCACTCATATACATACATTTTCTAAGACTCGTTTTCATACATATATATATATATAAAGATAAAACTAACGCTTAATAAATACATATATATATATCAAGTAATTTTAGTTATAAAACTAAAAATAACATTTTTGTTAGTGCACCGTTTTGCGTCTTGAGTCTTTGTAATTATCGTCAATGTATTTGTTTTATATTTAATGTAATAATTAGTTTAATTATTGTTTAGTTCGTTATATGTATGGTCTAGTTCGCTAGGGGATGTTAGCGAACTAAGACTTAAGCTTATTCCCTCCTGATTCGTTAGGAAATGTTAACGAAACAGGGGGTGCTTCGTCTGATTTATGTATGTAACGAAGTAGCGTCTGGTTCGCTAGGGGATGTCAGCGAACCAGACCTATCTTCTATATTTAGTGAACACTGTTCATGTTTAATTTAAGTTTTGAGTTAGTTAACAAACCCCTGTCCAGATTCTCTCTCAATTCTTCATCCTAACATTATAACATTATACTGATAATACGTAAACATAGATATAACACTGAATCTAAGGTAAGTATGAGCTAGATCTATAGTTAATGTATTGATCGATTATTCACAGATCTGAGATCTGTTATTGTTATTAGATTGATACTATCTGGGTTCCAACAAGTGGTATCAGAGCCTTCGGGACTCAATTACACTTGATTTGGTGTTTAATTAGTTTTTGATTTTGTTTATATTCTGTTTGAGTGAATTTGAATCAATTTTGAGATGAATTGATTGAATTATGGATGAATTGGATTGAATCTGAGTTGATTAAAGTATTGGAATGGTTTTGTGAAATGGAATTGAGTTTTGAATTGATTTTGGTATCGGTTTTGGTTTAAGGCCGAAACAAGGGTATATTTTGGTCTAATCGAGTTGGTTTTCGGAGATAATCTGTTACGAGGATCAGTGTGTTGGGTTCGCGATCGAATTACGAGTGTTTTGATTAGTTATTTGTTTGATTTGGTTTAGTAACGAGTTAGTATTACAAATTTTCAGTTTCTGGGTTGATGTTCATCATTTCCAGATTTCTGGAAATTCTCTGTTGAAGATTTGAATATTTGAAGATGAATGTGTTTCGCTATCATCTTTCTGATGATTCGTTATATTATTCACTTTGATTTGTTATCGAATTTAGTCGATTCGTCATAATCTTCAAGTGATTAGCTAGCCAGTTCGTATCATTTGTTAATTCGTGTCATCTGATTCGTTATTTGGATTAACTGATTTGTGTGACACGCGTCCACTTTGGGATTTGTGTCATAACAACCTTTTCCACGTGGCATAAGGTGTCAAAGTTTATTACAAACGGTTGTAACAACCTGATTCGTTATAGTTGATTTGCTAATAAACTGTAGATGATTCGTTATCTATTTCGCTAAGTTTTCCTTAGCGATTCATTACTGAAAACCTTCTAATTCGTCAAAATTTCTCTTATCAATTCGCTTGCTAATTCGTTAGTCAATTCGTTAATTTGACTCATTGTTAAATCTGATTCATTGACTTTCTGATTCGTTAGATTGATTCGTTAAAATCAACTGTGATTCGTTGTCTGCTCAATCTTAGCTTCGTTAAGATTTGATTCGTTAATCTACTGTTCACAGTTCGCTATAACTGTTTACAGTTCGATACAATTCTCATTCGTTAATCTTATTCGCTGATTGATTCGTTAGACCCTTGAAGTTTTTGAAACTTGTCAAAAATGGCCGGTATGTATGCATTAGCGTCTCAAAACATGTTGATGCAACAAATGTTACAACTTGATACCGAGATAGGTTCACATTCTAAATGTCCAAGATTGATGAAGTTTAGTGACTTTGCTAAGTGGGAAGCTAGGTTTCGTGCTCATCTAGGTTCAGTTCATCCTGACTATTCATACTGTTTAGATGAAGTTTATACCGTTCCTATGATTGGAGATGAGACTATAGGTTATACACCAAAGGCTATCTCACAATACTCAGTTGAAGAAAAGAAAGCATTAGAGATATAGACAAAAGCTTATTCTACTCTAACTATGGCTTTGCCTGAGAATATTTTTCATCAAGTGGGTAGCATAAAAATATGTGCTTCATTTTTTCAACATATCCGAATGAGGAGTATGGGAAACACTGCTGAAAGCAAGAATGTGATGCTTAAGTTTCAATTCAGAAACTTTAATTTACTCAAAGGTGAGACAGTTGAAGAAATGACAACGAGATTCAATCACTTAATTGCTGAAACGGACAAGATGAGGTTAGAAGTTTCTGAGAGGGATAAAATTGACACTATTAAGAGTGTACTCCCAAGTTCTTATTCCACATTCTTAATGGTTCTCAAGGAGTAAAATTATTTCTTGAATGAAGATTTGACTGCTATTGAATTATTACAAACGACTGAAGCTAGGGAATATGATCTTAAGTGCTAGAAATCTTCTAAGGAAAGTCAATATCCTTCTTCTATGGTGGTAGTATGCCTCTAAGTTCAACTATTTCTCCACTGACTGCTTTCCTTACTCAAGCTACAAGTGAGAATGCTACTACAATGTATAGTGATCCACGAGCCTGTTTCTCCATAGCTGGAAATACTGGATCTTCTGGTATCTCTGGTTCATCTGGAGGATCGGGAACTTCATCATCTACAAGTCAAATCTTATCTCAAACTAATGTAAACATAAAGGAGGCTGAACAAAACTTTGCATTTTTGTCTGCCTTTATGTCCTCTTACGAGAATTTGGTGAGTAGCAAGATTGCAACTAGTGATTTAACCGATGAAGATTATGATCAAATTGATCCCGATGATCTCGAGCTCATGGATTTAAAGTGGAACATGGCAATGATTGTTCGTAAGGTAAAAAGATTTATGCAAAGAACCGGAAAAGATCTTCCTGCCCTGAATAAGAAGTTGGGTTTTGACTAGTTGAAGGTAAAATGTTATAACTGTCAAGAATTCGGGCAGTTTGCGAAAGAATGTGACGCCAAAGAAGGAGTATACTGGTCCTCGTTGTCAAAATCAAAATTCCTCCACACCACGGGTCAATGATGATGAAAAGAAATCGTCTACTTCTGGGTCACATGCAGTGTTAGTGTTGGAATTACGTATGCCCGAGACACATACTTAAACTAATGTGGCTAACTGTGTTTGATCCAAGTCGGGTCATACCCAATAACAAGCTAGACAACACCAAATGTATTCTTTAATGATTTGATCACTTAAACGAATACCGAACACTACGTGTTTAGAAAATTGGTTTTCTAAACAAACACACTTGAGGATTTAAATAAATTATCTGGATAATTTGTTTATATAAATTAATTATTTAATTGGTTAAGTAATTATGTAAATGCATGTACATTTTATAAAGTTAAGTTTTATAAAATGAATGGAGATGGTTTTAAAATGGTTAAAACAAAACACAAAAAAAAAAAAAAAAAAAAAATAAAAAATATCAAAACCGGCCACCCCATGTGGGTGGAGGGTTTGGTCCCATCCAATCTTTTGTCCTTTTGTGTTGACCACCTCTTATTTATCTCCATTCACATTACATGCATTCTTGGTCTTGTCCCTTTTGTATTCTCAAGTAATTTTGAAGTTTTCCATACTCTCTTTTCTCTCTCAAAACTCACGGCCACATTGGCCTCAAATTGGGAGTTTTGTGAGCTTCAAATTGGTGTTCAAATCCTAGCAACTAGTTGGTGTTGTTGCTCAAAGCTTGGGGTATACAAAGCTTGAGGGTTTCTCTTTGCAACCTTGCCATTTGAAGACATCATCATCTTCATCCACATACATCTTCTTCTAAAGGTATAAGAAGGTACCATTTACATTTTGTAAGCATATTGTTCTTGTAATATTGATCCTTGTTCTTTGGGTTTTAGTTTTAACATAATGGTATGTTCATAACAAGTTATAAAATCTAAGCTTCCGTTGCGTTTTCTAGTTAAATATGGTTAACTTGACTTTGATAAACTTGTATAAAACCCAACAAATGGCATCAAGAGCCGGTTACAAGGACTTATGCTTCTTACATGTTCATAGATTTCGGGTTTTTCATGGGTGAAAAAGGGGTCCGAAATTTTGGTGGATTTTACCCCTCATGGTTTTGTAAGATCTTGACATGCATGAAAAGATCTTAGGAAACCATTAATAACATTTGGATGTTAAAAATAAAAAAAAATAATAATAATAATTTGGGCCGTAGCCTCTTGGGGGGGGGGGGGGCCGATTTTATTTGGTGATTTTGGGCATTGGTTGCTTAGGTTGCATGCTTAGAACATTTGGTATGTTTGATTGTGTCATAACCGAAACCTAGACCTTGGATGTGTTGATTGTTGTTTGTGTATGTTGATTATGTTTATTATTCAATATGGTTGTAATAATTCATTATCTTAGGCTTGTGTAATTTATTTATTCATAAGTTGGTTTGTAATAAATAGATTAGTTGCATTTTCTTTTTTTTAGAAAAATATGTATTAGGATACATTTTGTAAAAATTGAAGATGCAAGAATTGGTGGATTTGGGCCTTGGACCGAAATTTTGGGCTTGTTGGGCCTCACCGGCCCATCATGGGATTCAAGCCCATTAGGCCCATAAATTTCACTCTTGGGCCCAAGAAGACTTTTGGGAGTTTGGAGCCCATTAACAAGCCCAACAAGAACACAACAACTTGGAAAGGATACTTGAAGCATTTGGATGCAAGATCAAGTGGGAGTCAACATTCCATCCTTGTGTCATGTTTTGTCCCTTAGGTGTGACTTATGACCTATACTTGTTTCGGCTAACAAGTATGGTCAAACTTAGCGGTTCTCGGTTATGACTATATTTTGCATGTGTTTGCTTGGTTGTTTGTTTTACTTATTGTAATGTGTGGTTGATAGATATTAGGATATCCAAACCGTCACATAGGAACGACAACAAGCATAAAACGGGTTCTAATATATATTTGGTAATATCGCGTTAATTAGTTTAATTAAATGGGTTTATTAAAACTAAGCGATTACTCACATATAATAAAATTGGTTTTATTATAACTAGAACCTTGAAAATTGGTTTTCAAAATCGCCATATTTCTAAATGCATGTTAGGATATGGCATAATGTTTTTCAAACTAGAATATTGGAAAACTTAAAAATCCCTTTTTCATAATTACCAAGGAAACAAGTCTAACACCATCCTTTTGTATGACACTTAACGTATTAGGGAACTTTAAATGGGATAAAGGTCACCTAACCATTTTGAGCAAACTAATATACTTAGGGTAATATTAACATATTTGTGGGATAAAGGTCACCTAACCACTTGTATGTTAATCTTACATGTTTATACAAGTAGGACGACTTGAATTGGAAACCATGTGATAAAGGTCACCTAAGCATGGGGATCCAATGGTGTTGATGGGATAAACATGCCAACACGAAATAAGGATTTCGAATGGTCCCATACCTCTAGAAGTTGCAAAGGGTTGCAATTGTCAAGGTTGACTACCTTGTTAAATCAAATAACGGGATAAAGGTCACCTAACCGAAATTTGATTTATCGTTGGATTCTAGAATTTAATTATTATTTTAAAATTTGGAATAAAAGGGTATTAATAATTAAATTGTTTATAATACTAAAATAGAACTTTGTTAAATTTTGTAGATGGCCGCTAACAATGCAAACACCTCTACCCATAACACCCGTAACCTATCCTTAAGAACCATCCTTGAAAAGGATCGTCTAAACCATAATAACTTTATGGATTGGTATCGCAACTTGAGAATAGTTCTCAAACAAGAAGAGATATCATATGTCTTAGACGATCCCATTCCCGATGAGCCTAACGTGGAAGATGAGGAGGCGTATAACGATTGGGTCAAGTACACCAAAGATTCGGTGCAAGCCTCTTGCCTCATGTTGGGGACTATGATTCCCGAAATCCAAAAGGATTTCGAGCATCATGGGGCATACGACATGATAACTCAATTGAAGGAAATGTTCCTTCAACAAGCTAGAGCGGAACGTTTCGAAACGGTTCGAGCGTTTCATGCATGTCGTATGGAGGAAACCCAAAGCGTCTCATCTTATGTCCTAAAGATGAAAAGCTACATTGAAAAGCTTCGTAGGTTAAATTGTCCCGTCTCTAATGAGTTGGCTACGGATTTGATCCTCAACTCTTTGACCAAAAGGTTTGAAACTTTTGTCATGAACTATAACATGAATGGGTGGGACAAAAGCATTGGTGAGCTTCACGCAATGCTAAGAACGGCCGAAGCGGGAATGGGTAAAAGGGTTTTACCCGTTCTAACAATCAATGAAGGAAAAAGGGGACATAACTCCAACCCCAAAGCAAGTGTTGCTAAGGGCAAGGGCCACGTCCAAGGAAAGGGAAAGAGGAAAGCCATCACGCCCACCAAACCGAAGGAAAAGAAGCAAAAGGTTGCGGCGCAAGATCCATGCTTTGAGTGTGGAGAGATAGGTCATTGGAAAAGGAATTGTCCGACCTATCTCAATGCGTTAAAAGATAAGAGGGATGCGGGGCATACCTCAGGTATTATCTTTACTATACATATTGAACTAAATGTTATTTCTTCAAATACATGGGTACTTGATACCGGATGTGGAACTCACATTTGCAATTTGTTGCAGGGGTTCAAAAGAAGTAAACAACTCAACAAAGGGGACATTAGTCTCTTTATGGGCAATGGAGCAAGAGTTGAAGTCCAAGCCCAAGGAGACTACTTGTTAAAGCTTCCAAGTGGTTTGGAAGTAATTTTGAAGAATGTTTTGTATGCTCCTAAGTTAAGGAGAAACATTATTTCCGTGTCCCTTTTAAAACAATGTGGCTTTGATCTTAAATTTATAAATTGTGATATTCATGTTTTGATGAATGGCATGTTTTATTTTAAAGCTGTACCCATGAATGGTATATATGAAATAGATCAAAGTGGTATGTCACATAGTAGTTCAATGTACAATGTCAACACCAAGAAACTCAAGAAGGACTTGGGTGATTCCTATCTTTGGCATTGTCGCCTTGGACATATAAGTAAGAATCGCATGCAAACTCTTCGCAAGAGTGGTATTCTAGAAACAAATGAGTATGATTCATTTGATGTATGTGAATCTTGTTTACAAGGCAAAATGACAAAGCAACCCTTTAATAAAACTTTTGAAAGGTCAAAAGAATTATTGGGTATCATACATTCGGATGTATGTGGTCCTTTTAGACCAATGACTAGGAATGGTGAAAGATACTTCATTACCTTTATTGATGATTATAGTCGATATGGTTATGTGTACTTAATGAAACACAAAGATGAAGCTTTTGAAATGTTCAAAGACTTCAAAACTGAAGTAGAAAGACAACTCAAGACCACAATCAAAGTACTTCGTAGTGATAGAGGAGGTGAATACCTAAGTGGTGTATTTCAAGATCATCTTAAGAGTTGTGGAATTATTTCACAACTTACTCCACCTGGAACACCACAACATAATGGTGTGTCTGAAAGGAGAAATCGTACCCTATTAGATATGGTTCGATCGATGATGGCTAGAAGCACTTTACCTCTATCATTTTGGGGCTATGCTTTACTTTCCGCTGTTCGCATATTGAATATGGCTCCAACCAAGAAAGTGGAGAAGACACCTTTTGAAGTATGGCATGGAAAGGCTCCATCGCTATCATTCTTAAAAGTTTGGGGTTGTGAAGCTTATGTAAAGCAATACACCCCAAACAAATTAGAAGTCCGATCCACTAAGTGTATCTTTATAGGTTATCCTAAAGATGATTTAGGATATTACTTTTACGATCCTAGTGAGCAAAATGTTATTATTGCTCGAAAGGGTAAGTTCTTGGAAACTAAGTTCCTTGAGGAAGGAACTAATAGTAGAACAGTGAAATTTGATGAGGATCAAGAATCACAAGATGATACACAATTGGTTGATACTAGCACTCAACAAGAGGTTGTTGAAAGTGATCAAGTGGTTGATCAAAACACACAAAACGTTCGCAGATCTGGTAGAATTAGCAATCCACCTGAAAAATATGGATTTTTTGTAGAAGGTTGCTACGTGGTAGATTCGGATGAACCAACCACATACCGTGATGCAATGTCCAAGAATGATTGTGACAAATGGCTTGAAGCCATGAACGTTGAGATGCAATCCATGTATGACAACCAAGTTTGGGAATTGGTTGAACCACCACTCAACTCCAAAGCTGTTGGAAGTAAGTGGGTTTTCAAAAGGAAAACTGATATGCATGGAAACTTGGATACTTATAAAGCAAGACTTGTAGCTAAAGGTTTCACTCAAACTCAAGGGGTTGATTATGATGAAACTTTTTCGCCTGTGGCAATGCTAAAGTCTATTAGGATATTATTTGCCATAGCTGCACATTATGATTATGAAATCTGGCAAATGGATGTCAAGACCGCTTTCCTAAATGGATATCTTGAGGAAGATGTCTATATGGTTCAGCCTGAAGGTTTTGTCGATCCAAAACATCCTAATAAAGTATGCAAGTTAAAGAAATCAATCTATGGATTGAAACAAGCATCTAGAACTTGGAATCATCGTTTTGATGAAGAAATCAAAAGTTTTGGGTTCATCAAAAACGCTGATGAGGCTTGTGTGTATAAAAAGGCTAGTGGGAGTATAATTACATTCTTAGTATTGTATGTCGATGACATTCTACTATTTGGAAATGACATTCCAACCATGGAAAGCGTTAAGGCTTGGCTTGGAAGTAGATTTTCCATCAAGGATCTAGGTGAAGCTGCCTATATTTTGGGAATAAAGATCTATAGGGATAGGTCAAGGCGCTTGATAGGTTTGAACCAAAGTACATACATTGATAAGATCTTGAAAAGGTTCAAGATGGAAAACTCCAAGAAAGGTTTTGTACCTATTCAAAGAGGGACCATATTGAGTTCAGCTCAATGTCCAAGCTCAAAGGGTGAGCAAGAGACGATGAAACAAATCCCATATGCTTCTGCTATAGGATCCATCATGTATGCGATGATATGTACTAGACCGGATGTGTCATGCGCTTTGAGCATGACAAGCAGATACCAACAGAATCCAGGAAACAGTCATTGGATGGCTGTTAAGAGCATATTGAAATACCTTAGGAGAACTAAGGATATGTTTCTGATATATGGATCTGGTGAGGAGGAACTCGCTATAAAAGGTTACACGGATGCGAGCTTCCAAACTGATCGAGATGATTCTCGATCACAGTCTGGGTATGTGTTCACACTTAATGGAGGAGCTGTCTCTTGGAAGAGCTCAAAACAGGAAGTGGTAGCATTGTCCACTACAGAATCAGAATACATCGCCGCTTCATTGGCAGCTCAGGAAGCTGCATGGTTGAAGAAATTCATTACTGATCTAGGGGTGGTCTCTTCCATTCAAGACCCTCTAGAAATCTTTTGTGACAACGAGGGTGCGATTGCACAAATCAAGGAACCTCGTTCGCACCAAAAGACTAGACACATAGAGCGGAGATTCAACTACATAAGGGATGAAGTTGAAAAGGGAAAGATATGTATTCGCAAAGTTGGAACTGATCAAAATCTTGCGGATCCATTCACGAAGCTCCTAGAAAGACCGAAACATGAGCGTCATGCGAGTGGCTTAGGACTTCGATATTCTAGTAATTGGATTTGATCTATTTTGTATTTACGTTTAAAAGACTTTTGTAATTTAACTCTTTTATATGATTATGGAATCTTGAGTTAAATTCTAATTTTGCATGTTTAATCCATGAATAAGTTATCTTATTCTAAAAGTCCGTAGTCGATCACATTTGTGGGAACAAATATGAAGCAAGACTATTATGAACTAGGATTGGTGGATATTCATAAGGAATGAATATGGAGCATAGGTTTGCTGCCAAAGTTCGTAGATATTTGTGGGATACAAATATTGGACTGACCCGCTCTCAATATTACTACATGGAGTCGATTGACTTGATCATTAGTAATCTTGAGTAAAGGAGAATTTCATATTATCCTTAGACCTGAGATGTATATTGGGTCTTGATTTTCACCGAGTATTACACTTTGACTCTCCCCTTCGCTATTCGTAAAAGATGGTACATAAGGATGAGCTCGGGTGGAGTATAAAGTGATAGTGAGAGGCGTATACAGTCAAGACGGAATTTGTTCCTCTTATGTGTTGAGAGTTTAGATGTCTAAGGCCTGATAAAGTTGAATTGTAAAGAGAATGATCACCTATGTCTCTTAGATCCAACATGACATCTAGTAACAAAGGGATATAATGATAGATTCACCTAAATCATATCAAGTAAGGGACTTGAAGGGATGATGTTATTGAATGGCACTTCGTCAAACACATTAGGGGTGGTGAACTGTTGTTAGGCGGTATTCACCACTTGCATTAATTTTCTATGTATCTCGTGCAAGTGGGAGATTGTTGGAATTACGTATGCCCGAGACACATACTTAAACTAATGTGGCTAACTGTGTTTGATCCAAGTCGGGTCATACCCAATAACAAGCTAGACAACACCAAATGTATTCTTTAATGATTTGATCACTTAAACGAATACCGAACACTACGTGTTTAGAAAATTGGTTTTCTAAACAAACACACTTGAGGATTTAAATAAATTATCTGGATAATTTGTTTATATAAATTAATTATTTAATTGGTTAAGTAATTATGTAAATGCATGTACATTTTATAAAGTTAAGTTTTATAAAATGAATGGAGATGGTTTTAAAATGGTTAAAACAAAACACAAAAAAAAAAAAAAAAAAAAAATAAAAAAATATCAAAACCGGCCACCCCATGTGGGTGGAGGGTTTGGTCCCATCCAATCTTTTGTCCTTTTGTGTTGACCACCTCTTATTTATCTCCATTCACATTACATGCATTCTTGGTCTTGTCCCTTTTGTATTCTCAAGTAATTTTGAAGTTTTCCATACTCTCTTTTCTCTCTCAAAACTCACGGCCACATTGGCCTCAAATTGGGAGTTTTGTGAGCTTCAAATTGGTGTTCAAATCCTAGCAACTAGTTGGTGTTGTTGCTCAAAGCTTGGGGTATACAAAGCTTGAGGGTTTCTCTTTGCAACCTTGCCATTTGAAGACATCATCATCTTCATCCACATACATCTTCTTCTAAAGGTATAAGAAGGTACCATTTACATTTTGTAAGCATATTGTTCTTGTAATATTGATCCTTGTTCTTTGGGTTTTAGTTTTAACATAATGGTATGTTCATAACAAGTTATAAAATCTAAGCTTCCGTTGCGTTTTCTAGTTAAATATGGTTAACTTGACTTTGATAAACTTGTATAAAACCCAACAGTTAGCTGATGGAAGTGATTGGTCACAACGACTATTGTTCAATGATAATCAAGCTAATCTAGCTATGTTTGGGTTTCCTGAATACATTCAAGATATAAGTGGAAGTGAAGTTTCTTCTGATGCTGATACTGAGTCTGAATCTGATAATTCAAGTGAAAAGCTTCCAACTAGCTTTGCTTGTATGGCGAAGATCAGTGATTCTACCACATCTGCTTGCATGGCCAAACAAAGCGAGGTTAGTAATTCTAAATCTAAGTTATCATGTGTTGATTGTGAGTATAATAAGTCCAAGATAGACTCATGAAAACTTCAAAATAATAATTTGCTAAAAGAGATTGTGTCTTTAAAATATACTTATAGGCAATCCTTGACCTCTCAAATCAACTCGAGAAATAAAATTGAGGCATTGACTATAAGCAATCATGATCTTAAAGCCGAGTTATCTGTAAAAATGACAATTAATGACCAAAAGTTTCGAGAAATTTTGAAACATCGTTTAAAGATAACCGAGCTTGAGAATGGGGTTCTTGAGTTAAAGAACAAATTGAGTAAATTTCGAAATTCATCTTTTCTGATGAATGAAATTATCGAAGTTTCTGGAAAACAAAAGGACTCAAAGAAAGGTATAGGTTTTGTTGAAATTCCTCCACCATTTCACAATGATTATAAAATTAATCCTTTTGCTCCAACTGAGGAAGATGTTAATCCCAAAGAACCTACAATTTCAGAAAAATCAAAACCTGTTTCTAACAAAGGTCTTAAACCCCAATCTTCAACTCAGAAACCTCATGTTCAAAGCAACAAAGTTTTTGTTGAAAATGTTGACAAAGTTATCATTGAGGATGTGTTTGAACCGGATATTATACACAAGAACAAGAACATTCCAAGTTCTAATCACATACTGTGTGAACCTCATGAATTTGCGGAGGCTGTGTATGTTTCGCACACAACTAAGATGAAACAAGATGTTTTTGTCAAACCAGTGAAGGCTAAGAAACCAGAAAAACCCCAAATTTCTGATGAGGATTTGTTGCGTTTTATAAATCCTAATACATCTAAGCCATCATATGCTCGTGTTTTTAAGTTAAAGTGGATGGATACAATGTTCACTGAGAAAGACATTCCAATAAGTATCATTAAACCTGAACTGACTGAGAGTGTGTTTCACAATGAAACTTCCAAGGTTCGTGAACTTGAACGTCAATATGCTCAAGCGAAAACATCAGTTCCATCTGACCCATTGACTAATGCAAAGCAGTTTTTAAAACAAGCTAAGAAAATTAATTTTGTGAAGTCAACTGGGACAGATACATTGAAAAGTTTTTCGAACTGTTCTAATTTAGATTTTTACTTGAAAAAGAAATCTGAATTATCTGACGAGTTTTCTAAGAGCATGACCAAAAATGTGAGTCATCATCAAACTTCTGCGTCATTCGTTCCAACTACCTCTCAACATCATCGTGTAGACATGCGAAGCTGCTTTCTTTGCGGTCAGCATGGTCATGTAGTGAGGAATTGTAGTCAGAAGAGTTATCAGAATCTTCAACCTTTTATCAAGGACCATTCTAAGCCGGTTCATGTGGTAAAGGAGATTCTGAAACGACCTATGTCGTATGCTGATGATACTCATATTATGTTTTTCTGATATACATCCTCGAAAAGTGATTCATATGAATGAAACTCATGGTTCCGTCAAACCTAAGTTTATTCCTGTTGCCCTTATGCAAGAATGAAAATTCAAATGTGGTTGCTGAACAAGTTTATTTCGTCAAACCTAAGTTTATTCCTGTAACTTATTCTCAAGTTGCTGAACAACAATTGAATGCGACTAAGGTTAATTTTTCTCAAGAAAACAAAAAGGTGCCCAAGACTGAGGCCTGGGCTGCCTTTTTGAACTAATCATTTTCTTTTGTGTGTAGGGTTCATCCAAGACCATTTCTGGTGAAAAATGGATCATGGACAGTGGATGTTCTCGTCATATTACTGGAAATCTTAACCTCTTATCAAATGTGAGAAATATTCAAGGGGTTATGTGGCGTTTGCTGGGAATTCTGGAGGTATGATCACACAGGAAGGTGATGTTTCAAATGGGAAGATTACGTTTGAGAAAGTTAACTATTGTGATAAAGTGGATCATAATTTATTGAGTGTGTCACAAATCTGTGATAAGCAATACACTACAGTATTTACAGATAAAGAGTGTCTGATCTTGAAACCGGGCTATGTGATTCCCGAGGACATGGTTGTCATGCGATCACCATGATCAAATGATATTTATGTCTTGAATATGAATTCTAAAGTATCTACATCAATCGAAACGTGTTTTGTCTCGAAAGCAACCAATAAAGACTCAGTGCTTTGGCATCGAAGAATGGGTCACATACATGTTCGAAAGATGATATACTTGATGGCAAACGATCTGGTATAGGGTGTGTCATTAAAGAATTTTAAGTTATCTGATCACTGTGTTGCTTGTAAGAAGGGCAAACAGAAGAAGAAACCACACCCATCTAAGTTATTAAATTCCATTGATACTCCGCTTAAACGACTTCATATGGATTTGTTCGGTCCAGTGAATCATGCCAGAATTTCTGGAGACTAGTATTGCCCAGTAGTGACTGATGATTATTCGAGATACTCATGGGTCTTATTTATGAGTTCGAAAGATCAAACGCCTGTTTTGGTACAAAACCTTATCACTAAAATCGAATCACTTTACAAACAAAAGGTGAGGAGAATTTGCAGTGATAATGTAACTGAATTCAAAAACACTATATTGGATTTCTTTTATCTCCAAAAAGGAATTCACCGTGAATATAGTGCACCTTATGTATCTCAACAAAATGGCGTTGCTAAAAGAAATAATAGAGCCTTGATTGAAGCTGCAAGAACTATGCTTGCTGATTCTAAGCTTCCTGTTCAGTTTTGGAATGAGGCGGTGAATACGGCTTTTATACACTCAATCGTGTTCTAATAGTTAAACGACTCAAGAAGACCAGTTATGAATTATTGAATAATCGTAAGCCTAACTTAGAGAATTTGGAACCTTTTGGGTGTCCTTGTACTCTGTTAAAAAGGGATGTGGGTAAATTTGATGAAAAGGCCATTGAAGGCGATTTCTTGGGGTATGCGTCTCCTAAGAAATGGGTTTTTAATTTTACGTCTGGTTGTGTTGTAGAGTGGTACCATGTTGACTGTCAAAAGTACACTACTCCTCCACAAGGGAAAGGTCCTGACTGGATGGTTGACTACGATGGCTTGTTCAATTCATTTACTCCATCAACTGATCATCCAGATGAAGATTTAGTCCGTGCTTACTTTGAAGAACATTTAGAAATTTCAAGATTTGCAAGCAAATGATGTTGAAGCTCCACTGGTTGCTCCAACTGAAGAACCTGACAATGTGTCCCCTGTTCATTATGATAATTCTTCTACTTCATCTGATGATAATGCAATTGTGGATCAAGTTATTGAACTTAACAGTGATGTTTCATCTCCTGAATTGGGTGAACATTACACTAATTTATTTGAAAATGTTGCTGTATATGAAAATCCTACTCTCAGGATTCATAATTACCATCCACAAGAAAACATTATTGGAGAATTATATGTGGGAGTTCAAACTTGTCGTCAAGTTGCTTCCTCGGGTGAAAATAATTGTTTTTTGTGCTTATGCCGATTTACATTCCACTGGTATTGTAAATAAAGCTAAATTCTCTTGTTTTCTATCCCAAGTTGAGCATACAACTCCTCGTGTGGCTCTGCAAGATCCATCTTGGGTAGAAGCCATGCAAGAAGAATTACAGCAATTTGCACGTTTAGGTGTTTGGGATCTTATTGACAAACCTGCTAGAGTCAAGAAAGCAATTCCGACAAAGTGGGTATTTAAATGTAAGAAAGATGATCGTGGGTTAATTGTGAGAAACAAGGCACATTTAGTGGTGCAAGGTTTTCATCAGCAAGAGGGTATTGATTACACTGAGGTTTATGCTCCAGTTGCAAGATTAGAATCGATTCGAATCTTCCTGGCATATGTTGCTTACAAGAATATCAAGGTGTATCAAATGGATGTTAAGAGTGCTTTTCTCAATGGTGAACTTCATGAGGAAGTCTTTGTTCTACAGCCTCCAGGTTTTGAATATCCTAATTATCCTGACCGTGTTTACCGTTTAAACAAGACATTATATGGTCTATATCAAGCCCCGAGAGCTTGGTATGGCACGCTCGCCGACCATCTGACCGATAATGGTTTCAAACGAGGGACTGTTGACTGTACATTATTTCATAAAACTGTTGGTGATGATCTTCTCCTAGTTCAGATATATGTTGATGATATTATCTTTGGGTCTACAAACGATACATTGTGTAAGGAGTTAGAGAAGTCTATGCAAACCAAGTTCGAGATGAGTTCGATGGGAGAGATGAATTTCTTTTTAGGGTTGCAGGTTCATCAGTCTGACAAAGGAATTTTCATTCATCAGACAAAATATGTGAACGATGTCTTGAGCCGATTCAAGATTACTGCCGGAAAAATCCCTTCTACTCCTCTTCCTGTGGGTCACAATTTATCACCGGATGAATTGGAGGATACCGTTGATCCGACCCTCTATCGTGCTATGATTGGTTCTTTAATGTATTTAGCTGCTTCTCGACCCGACATAATGTTTGCTGTTTGTTTATGTGCTAGGTACCAAGCTAGTCCCCGAGTGACTCACCTAGCTGCGGTAAAGAGAATTCTTCACTATTTGAGGGGAAATCCAGACATCGGGTTGTGTTACCCCAAGGATGATACTTTCGATCTTACTGCTTATTCTTACTCAGACTATGGAGGAAGCAAGATCAATTTCAAGTCTGTTACATCGGGATGTCAATTTTTAGGAAGCCGGCTTGTTTCCTGGCAGAGTAAGAAGCAAACAACGGTCTCCACTTCAACCGCCAAAGCTAAGTATGTTGCGGCCTCGAGTTGCTGTTCCCAGGTTTTGTGGATACAACAACATCTTCGCGACTACGGTATGAAGTTTCTTACTACTCCCATCTTGATTGATAATTCTGCTACCATTAGTATCACCAAGAATCTCGTACAACATTCTAAAACGAAACATATCAAAATTTGATATCATTTTATACATGAAAAGAAATTAATTGATCTTGAGAAAGTGCACACTGATTTTCAAAAAGCCGATCTATTTACCAAAGCGTTTGATAAAACACGTTTTAAATTTTTGCTTGGTTTAAATGGATTGAAGACGCTTGCTGAGATCCTAAAGTTAGGATGATTATCTTTATTCTAGTTTGTTCTAGTTTAATTTTTTTTTTGGTTTTAGGTTTTAGGGGGTGAATTCTAGAAAATACAAAAATATTGTGCTTTTTGTTTGTATAGATAAAATCCAAAAACATTAGAAAATTTTGAAAAATTAAAAATATTGTGTTCTTTCTTGTTCTATTATTTGAAAACCCAAAAACATTTAAAAAAAATTGAAAATATAAAAAGAAATTGTGATTTCTGTTTGTACAGATAAATTATGAAAAAGTCAAAAAGAAAGTGAATTTTCGTATTTTGTAAAGAAAAATCCGAAAAGACAAAAAGATTGTGTTTTTAAGTTTGTAAAGAAAAAACCAAAAAGATTTTTGCTGATGTTCGCTGAAAATTATGTCATTTGCTTCTATTTCGAAGGACATATATTTGTATATGTTTGGTCCATATAATTTCTTGGAAATCTTTGGGTTAGCCATTTATCTGACAAATGGATAGTACTTGGGGCGTTCGTTAAGATTTCTACTTTATTTTTAGTTGAAAATTTAGTCAGTTATTTAAGTTTGTGAAGAGTGCTTGCATGTTTTGGTCCTGTTCTTTACTTGTAGATGGATGTGATAGCCATTTATTTATAAACTTAAATTAACTGGGGCAATTTAAATCATTTGGTTTTATGCTCCTCAAAATTTTGAGTTTTTGAAGCAAAAAGAGAAAATGATAGTACATTGATTATTTGACCCCAAATCCAGAAAGAAATAAGCTTAAAAGACTGAGTGCTTAATCATTGGTGCATTGATAGGTTTTAAACAAGCTGTTAAGAGTAAAGTAAGTGATATAAACTTAAAGAAAAGCCAAATTGAAAGAGGTGTTAGTCTCTAGCAAAAGTCTCGGTGAAGATGGCAGAAATGTAATAACCGATCATCCTCAAGCCTTATAGTTGTTGATCACTCAAAAATATAATAAAGCAAATAACAAGCGTTAGGATTCTGGACACTGTGAGTCTTTATGCGGCTTAATCATCTGGGTATTCATAAGCATGAATTTTTCACTTGCTTTCTAGAGCAAACCCAAAATCACTAAACTTGATCACCACTGTACTTCGTACAATCCAAATTACTGACTTGATCAAAATCCGCTGTTAATCATACAATTGTTCCACCCTTGCGTGCGTTTCAATACCAATAAGAAACGGACCCCCGGGGATACAATGTATGTAAGCCGACAGATGGACTCGTGTATACTCACTCACAGTAAAGGAAACTTGATGCATTGCTCAAAATTACAATTGGTATCAAAATTTTTGATCAACACTATAACGGTTTAAGTCAAGTTGGGGTGATTTGGCAAAAATCAAATTAAGCTTGAACCGAGATTAGGGACTGATAGTTTCTGATATTCTGTGCGCTAGTTGAACCATAAATCATATCACATAAATGCTCGAAGGTTTGTTATAAGATTTAAGTGGACAGCAATATCAATGACCGACTTAATGCCAATCATAATATCGTTGAAATATAAAACTGTGATGGAAGGGCATTTTGGTCAATATGATTCTCTGCTCAAACTCAACAAAAACACAAAAATATGTACTGCTTTTGATAAATCATTGAAAAACACAAAAAGATTGTCCATTTTTTTTAATATTCGGATACTTCTTTGTAAATACATTCTTTATTTTTTCACAAAATACCAAAAGTATTTTATCTTTCTTTCTTGACATATTATTTAATGATTTTAATTATGTTTCGTAAAAATGAAACATCACTTTAAAGTATTCAATTATCGGGATAAAAAGGTTCTCTATAATTTATTTAGGTTAATTTTTTACTTATTTTTATTATTTAATTATTTAATTATTTAAGTTAAAATTAAATAAAGTTTTTAATTCGGTAAAAGCTACCTCGTTAATTATAGATAACGAACCAGGTGATTCTTTAGCGAACTGGATTCTAGTTCGCTCACCTAATTCGCTTCCGCACTCTGTAACGAATCATCTCTACTTCGTTATGCATATTTAACGAATCAAGAAACGAGTCATGTCTTGTTCGTTACTCTAAGGTAATGAATTGTAATAACGAATTGCCTAATTCGCTGTTTAAAATTCAAACGAATCACTTGATTTGTACAGTGGGTACCTAGGGTAACGTGCTGGGCTATATAAGACAGAAAAAGACGAACAGTTCTTCATTGTTCATCTTCTTCCCTCACTCTAAAGAAACCTTTTCAAATTTTTCTCTGAAATTCGATCTCAAAATTTTGACATTTCAAGGATCTCATTGTGTGTCTAAGGTATAGATGATCACAAAGATGTGATTTTCGTCAAAAATGACTGTGTATTATTAGACTAATTATGGACTTTTATGGTTTAAGGGCTTTCCGAGTTCATAAACCCTGATCTACTTATGATTTACTATGATAAGGTTGCTTATTAATGATTCAATGTCACCGGAATGTGATTCCGAGACCTTGGGTAGACTTTAATCATTGATTGATTATAGTTTGCTAGGTTGATTGAATGATAATATGTTTGTCGGTTTAGACTCTGTTTAAGGTACTGATTGTTCTTGTTTATGTTACGGTGTTAAGCCTCAATCTTAACACCGTGAGCTTCGTATTGCGATTCCGAGTCACATAGACGTGCTAGTTTGATTGTTCGACGATAAGCATGAGCTAATTGTAGCTAGGTTTGTGTCTTGTTGACCTTCGGTGTTCTTATTAATTTTGACTTTGACTATGCGAGTCAAAGATCAAGTCTAAATTATTGACCATTCGTTATCTTTAGCGAACTGGAACTGCTTCGTGTCCAATTCGTTAAAGAAATACACGAACTAGCTCAGCGAATCGTTTCTTAGCGAATCAAATATGGATTCGTCAAATTTGTAACGAACGGACTTCAGTTAGTAAACTTACATAGTTGATTCGCTGTGTCTCTGTCGTTAATTTATTTACCTAATAGCGAATCGCTTGATTCGTTACTGGATGGTAACGAATCAGAGTAATATCTACATGAATGACATTCATTTTTAATTATTTAATTAAATTTAAAATTAATATTTAAATGAAATAAAGTATATCAACCGTCCAAACCCGTAAATAAATTAATTACACATATCATATGAAATTATATACACCATTTATAAATAAATAGGTATTTGTATGTCCTAAATACATATTACATTTTCATGGCGACAAGATCTTCACATTCCTTATAATCATTTATATTTATACAGTTCAAGTGGCTGATCAAGTAAATCCAGATCCACCGGTTGCTGATCAAGGGCAACAAGAACAGCAGGAGGATGTTATTCTATTACCATATGGCACGAAACACAACATCTGTGCGTATATTGATCAAGATATTGCTGACGTTGACGTATTCGGAGACATGTTAGCGTTCTTAAGACGTTCAGTGATACGTTATGCAATCACTGCTCGACCCAGAGTGTCTCTAAGTATTATTAGGCAGTTTTGGGATACTGCTGAGTTTGTTGAGGCGGAAAATCATATTCGAGCCACAATTAATCAAACTGCTATTACAATTGATGTGGGAGTGGTTCGCCGTGTGCTTCAATTTGATGACAAAGATGACAACCCGAGTGAATTTGACAAGCAGTTGATCAAGGGTTTGTTTAATCGTCTACGTTATGGTGGTAATATTGATAAGTCTATGTTGAATAAGAATGGTTTATGACCACCATACAAGTATCTTCTTCATTTTTTAATTCATTGTATGAGTGGTCGACGTGGTGGATTTGATGAATGTAGAAGTAGTATACATTAAGCTTTTGTTTCTCTTATTCTCAACAAGCCGTATAACTACTCTGAGCTAGTCTATGATCATCTGAAAGAACAAGTTCAACAAACACTTCAAAAGAAGAAATTTTTGATGTATCCTCAGTTTCTACAGCTGATCATTCAAGACCTAATTCCCAATTTAGTCATTGATCAAACTCAGGTAAATGATGTGTTTCCAATGGAACATATGAAAGCTAATACCGTACATAGGATGTTGGTTTATAGAAAGGAGACGCCAAAGAATAAACGAATGATTGGTCATATAATTAATCCTACTTATGTCTATCCTCCTAATGAACGCTGGATCCATGACGACTCGGATTCCGAGCGTGAAGGGGGAGAAGGAGGGAATGATGATGATGGGAATGATGATGGTAATGATGGTGATGGTGGATCTGGTGATGCTGCCTTTCAATTGCAACAGGAGGCAGTAAATGCTGCTTTAGCTGCCACCATTGCAGCCCAACAAGAACGGAAGAGGAAAGGGAAAGCCGTGGCCACTGAAGAGCCATAAAAGAAAAGACGTGTTTCTGTGGGGGCTGGGGTCATTATTGGTGTTCCACCACCACCTCAATCTACGCCTCAACGCTCGGTAGTGCCGCAAACTACTAGCACTCCGATGCTTACATTGACAACGACGTTGGTGTCCCATGAGAGGCTTGGTTTAATTCCTCAAATGGCGTTATCTGAGATACCAAGGCCTCTTACTACATTATCTAGTCCAACACCATCTATGAGGCCTCCTACTCCTCATCCTCCTACTTCACCTCCTCCAAGTGATGTCTCGTTTATAAGAATCACTCGGCCTCAGGGACCAATCCAACCTGTTCATCCATCACTATACAACTTGCCACCAAACCGTCAGACTGAGATGCTGTTGAATATTCTCCACCTTTATGAAAATCAAATGGCAGCCGACCTTCAGAATCAAGAACGTCTTATGGAGAATCAACGACGGATGATGAGTTATATCTCATTCTGTCAGAAGGAGACTAAAGCGCTGCGGGCGATTGTTGAGTCTCAGGGGGGGGAGATGAAAGAACAAGAAGAGTTGATCTTACAGTTGACTTGCAAAGAAGATGCCCTAAAGAAACTCAAAGATGATGATCAAGATCCTGATGAGTCTGGTGCAGGAGGTGAGCCTAAACAATCGCACGGCTCATCTCCTGGCGATGGTACCAGTGGTGGTGAAGACTCGGGCAAACAGATTATTATATATCAAGATCCAACTGCCGCTAAGCCAATTGAGATGATTGCAGCCAACACTTTGATATTTTTAGATGGTTCGGGGGTGGTTAGAAGTGTGGTGAATAAGGATGAGATCCAGGTGGGTAAGTTTGTTGATAAGTCTCTGACACGAGAGCAAATTTCCATACTGCTTGGGTTAAATGATGAACAATGAACCGTGTTAGAGACTGAGCCTGATGTCGAGGTGTTAAATGAGGAAGGTATAGAAGATGATCCGTCTATTCAGATGAATACGGATTTTATTTATGAAGATGAGGATGTTGAGATGGAAAATGTAACTGCTGAGGAGTATCCGGACTTGTTTCAACACACTAATGTTGATCAAGGTGCTCCGATATTTGATGAACATACGGTTAAAGCGGCAGAAGACGAATTGGAAAAAGTATTAAAGTGTAAGTGGACAGTGCATTCACTTGAAGTCATAACTGATGATGATATTGCAAGATGGTTCAAATGCCAGAAGGTGGGTTAAATTATCAGTGGGTTTCGATATGTTGATCAAGAACGGAAAGACATTGCTGCTGCATGGGTTAAAGAAAACCAAATGACCTCCTTCAAGACTGTTTCCAAGGTACATGGTGATATTATCTCATGGCTTTATGATCCTAATCTTAAAGTATGTATAATTAAGTGGGAGAAGGGGATCCAGTACTACGAAACGATGAAGGATGTACTCACTTTACCGCGTTGGGATGTTCGTACCCTCGCGAGATGTCCATTTATCAATCGTGGGGGTTACTGGATAGCTGAGTGGTTTCAACAACACTTATTGTTCGAGGTCAATCATGGCTTCAAGTTCTTCAAGCCTCAGGTCCCGAGACGCAAACGCATTGATGAGATTGATCCAAGGACTGGCTGGAGGAAACTTGTCCTTAGGGTAAAGCCGCCAAAGACGATGAAGCGGGTTCCGGTGAAGACGATGCCCCAACAGATGCATTTCGCATTCAATCGCTGGTACTATGACAATCGTACTGGCGAGGCCGTAATTTTACTTGGCAAAGGTCTGAAAACTGAACTTATCAAATAATCGACCCGATGTGGTTGGTTAATTTATCAGAGACCGACAATAACGTGCTACACAGGAAACAGATTCTGATCCAGCGCAATGAAGACTACCACCTGGCTATGCAATTCCAACACGTTGTGCGTGTGTCATGAACATGGAATTCATAGTTGCAAAGACTGGCAGTCCAAGTGGTTCAAATAATTTAAAGACAAAGAGCTCAAGACGAGGGGGGTGTCTGTTAGTTCACGGTTTTGCGTCTTGAGTCTTTGTAATTATCGTTAACGTATTTGTTTTATATTTAATGTAATAATTATTTTAATTATTGTCTAGTTCGTTATATGTAAGGTCTAGTTCTTTAGGTGATGTTAGCGAACTAAGACTTAAGCTTATTCCCTCCTGATTCGTTAGGAAAAGTTAACGAATCAGGGGGTGCTTCGTCTGATTTATGTATGTAACGAAGTAGCGTCTGGTTCGCTAGGGGATGTTAGCGAAACAAACATATCTTCTATATATAGTGAACACTGTTCACGTTTAATTTAAGTTTTGAGTTAATTAACGAACCCCTGTCCAGATTCTCTCTCAATTCTTCATCATAACATTATAACATTATACTGATAATACGTAAACATAGATATAACACTGAATCTAAGGTAAGTATGAGCTAGATCTATAGTTAAGGTACTGATCGATTATTCACAGATCTGAGATCTGTTATTGTTATTAGATTGATACTATCTGGGTTCCAACAATTTTATTAAGTACACTTTCATAAATCAAAATAATAGTTTAATAATAAATCCTTATAAATAAAATATTAATAAAATATTTCTTTATTATTAATTATCTAGTTAGATCTTGTACTTAACGAGACCGTTTACCCTCGTTTCCTCATAGGCTCTAACGTTCGTGTATAATTCCTTCTCTCATTCTCATCATCTTAGTCATCCTCGTTCATTCTTGAGGTGAGTACCACATTCCCCATTTTTTTTACTCGTTTTCATACTGTTTTGGGGACATATGCGTAACTTAATATATTTTCGCACTTTATCTATACACAAAAATGCAATCGTTGTCTTATGTGTTAACTAATCTCATGTCATACTTGCTATATGTTTATGTGCTCAATGTGAACCGCATTCGGAGAGGTCCAACATAATCTCAGAAAATAGTATGATCATACGCTAGTCGATTTAGCTTTGTGCTTTTCGACATCTCATTTTATTTGCTCATTGGTTGATTTGTTAATCTCATTTGACGCGTTGCAGCTACGTATTTTAATATATATGTAAACTGAACTGGTGTGTTGTTCACTCAACCTCGTGTTGACAAACTATATTATTTTCACGCATATGCAGGTTACCGTTTGTTGTGAAGTGTGGACTTAGAAGATTTGTTTAAGGATTTATGCTAGAGTTTATTTTGAGACTTTAAATGTTCATTTGAATTATTTGATGTTTTGTTTTACTTGGATTTCTTTTTGTAATGAATAATGGTGTTATTTGAATTAATAAATAGATATTTGAATTTTAAATATTTGCATGATAGTAACCTTACGGGCTGTGACAATCAGTCCACGCCCCGGCATTTCCGCCGTAGGTTGGTGTGTGACATAATTAGTCCGTAATTTAATAAAATAAACATTTTAAGCCTAAACAAACCCTAATTTCGTGATCTATATAACTCTCTTGTTATGAACCAATTAAACTTGCAGAAACCTTCTACTACCCATCGCGACCCATTCCCCTAAAACTAATTCAGTTATCAATCTCAACCCGTCACCTAATTAAACCACTTTTGGCCGCAACCTAGCTCGATCAATTACACCATCTTATCAAACGTTATAATCCAATTAACAGGTATGTTCGGGATCGCTATTCATCATAGAACAAAAGCCCTAACTCAATTTGTATCAATTATAAACAAATCAAATGAACCCAAATCTAGGGTTCATATATATAATTTGAGGGGTTTCTTTGGCTTTCTTTACATATATTATTATTAACGTTTTCTTTCACAAGTTGTAGCACCAGCCCAATGGCTGGTGCGTGTTTGTTTAAATCACTAAAACTGGCCAGGCGCGGGTTCGTGCAGCCCTGGACGCGGTTTTGATTTTAATTTTTTTAACCCTTTAAACAATTATCTTTTATATTAATTTATGTTTATAACATTTAATAAACGAAGTTTCGTTATACCGAACCTTTAAGTCTCACGAAACCCGGTTTTTGTTATTTAATTTTTTTAAGACTCTTAATAAATTTCTTGTTTATTATTAACATTTAATAAACGAAAATATAATATACCGAACCTCTAGACTTGTCGTTTTCTTCATAAATCTTATATATATATATATATATATATATATATATATATATATATGTAATGATAACTCGTTTAATAATACAAATTGTTTTCATTTTAAATATCCATGTACGTATTAACTTTTTCAACTTTTATATCACTTTGTAAAATATCGAACATAAATAGTAATATTTGTAATAATAATAATAATAATAATAATAATAATAATAATAATAATAATAATAATAATAATAATAATAATAATAATAATAATAATAATAATAATAATAATAATAATAATAATAAAAAGAATAACAATAACAACAATAACATTTATAAATATAACAATAACCCTTGTATTTAACAAAAATGTACCTAATGATATTTTATTGAATCTCAAAACCCATCATAAATATTAGTATTCCGCTATGATTATATTTAATCCTTGTTATTAACATCTAGGAGTATTTGTTGGCAAATATCGGGATGCTTGATCGTTTTCCATCCTAGCCTTTTTCTTCTATTATTTCGTCCTCGTTTGTCTCCCACATTAAAGGTAAGTAAATTCACATCCCCCCTTTTACCATTTTAAGTTTTGGGGGCGTTATGCGTTCACAATTAAATTATTGTTTCACTACGATTCCACTATATGCGTAATTGAAATTGCTCGATTAGTTGATATGTGCGAATGTGACTATGTGTTTACTTTATGTTGGTTGGTATCCTCATCCTCGTCCTCATCCTCATTAGTAAGATCATACGCCGTCGAATTAGCTCTTTATCAAAATGATTCGAGTGAAAAGACAACTTTTATTTATTGTTATACTAGTTGTGGTGATTTTCAATTATCGCTCGGAATTGTCATTTATTACTATATATACTCAAAATCGTGGTTTACTTGCTCAACTTTATGTTGACAAAATATATATTTTCACGCATGGCGCAGGTAGCTTTATTGGATGAATCGAGTATTGGAAGTTAGATGAGACCTTAGGTTGCTTGATGAACGAAGAACATTTTTTTTTAAATTATTTAATTTTGATTTGTAACGTTATTGTAAAGACAATGTTTGAGTTTTTTTTTGAAAACTGATATATGAATGAATAATTTAGATATTGACACGTATATTTTATATTATTGTATTTTGAGCAATGATACAATCAATGTCTCGCCTCGGCATGTTCCGCCGTAGGTTGGGGTGTGATAGATTGGTATCAAAGCCGAAGGTTATAAGATTGGTGGTTAGACGTAACGACCTAGTAGCATGCTTAGGGTCCCTATACGTGTTCCTATACGTGCACCCTACTTGTTTAAATTTTTGTACATAGCTTAGCATATTTATATTGTTCATCATATACAATTGTACACAAAAAAGCACACACTTAATCCGAGGCTATGCCTCACCCTCCATTTTTTTTTTAAACTCTAGGACGATTTTTATCGGGAAATTCCTTAGAAAATCCCACCTGTTTTTTGCTCCCCTCTCCTTGAGGATGATTCATGGGACGGATATGTAGTAACTGGAAGAGGGACACACTTGTTTACCGAACCCTTGACACCAAGGCTTGCTGGCCTAAGGAAGTGCAATGCGCATAAATCTCAATCAACCGCGAGACCTGGTTGCCTTCCTGTAGTGTTCGGTAAGGGTGTGAAACTTATTAGGCCAAAGCATATCACACCAAACGTACCCGAATCTACTACCCTCATTGTATCAACGTGGTCATGTGATGATCACATCCTTAAATTTATAACCGAATTCGCGGTGATTTCGTGGCTAAACTCGGTTTTTCCGTATTGTGTTTTGTTGATCGGATGGATGAAGTATGTTCAATGGGGTGGTTCCCGACTACTTCAACCATCTACCTCAACACCCCCCTCAAATTCAATTTCGATTGATTTTGCTAATTTGATTTTCGATATTTCTCATTTGTTGGAAGGACCCATGGTGATACATGAAGCCCTAACCAATAAATGAACCTCAGTTACATTTTAAGTTATGATTTCTCAAAAGTTAAATAGTAAGACTTGTATAATTCAAATTTTCATCAGTATTTGGAATTCTCAATCTAGAACATAATCCCAACCTCAAACTGCTAATATAATACACGAGTATCAACTTACAACAAATATTTAAATCACCTTTAAATTAAGATTTATTGATTAAAATTATCCTTACACTCAGAAATATTTTCATCCTCGTAATTAAATACAAATTCCTCATTTATTAAGACTCGACTATCACAAGTTAATCAAACTTACACTAGAATATTGAGTGATTTACAAATTGCTCATTTATTTATCTTATCACATTATTAAAACATCAACAATATTCTTTCATAATTTAATAATCGAATGATCTTTTTGTACTTATGGTATCATTCGCATAAACTTTACTCAAATATTTAATATAAAATTTTTAAATTTGTTAATACTTATTAATTTATCAAACTTTGATAAAACGCATTTACCATCAAAATTATCTGATTAAATCTCAAAATAGATCCTAACTTATCCTTAAGTTAGGAGTTGACGCTAGCTCAACACATTTTAAGCTCAATTTCCTGAATAAGTTCATTTGTGGTTTACACAACTCATTTCTTAAAAAAAATAATAATTAAATATATATATATATATATAATGTCCTTATAAATCGTAAAAGGTGTTAAACAAGAAATTTCTTGTAATCAAGGAGTTAATCAACTGGTCACTCGCAAAATAAATCCAATTCAAGAGATTGAAACCAAAACAACTCAATATTGAGCGCCATACAAACTTTTGAAAATTCTAACTCACTTACCCCTGCTTATCTTCATCACCAATCACATTGGCAAAACGCAAGTGAAATCGTCAAGTTGTACTATTCTTCGACAATTCACCTCAACCCAAACATAACATCCTAAACGAGGAAAGGCTTACGTCAAAATTCACCGTCATGCTCCTCTTATATCTACCATCATCCCATTTCATTCTATGTTCTCATAGGAAACCATCGTTTCATCGTCGTTTGTTGAATTCTCACGACTGCCATATGACTACTATGATCACCAAAGCTTTATTGTTAATAAAAAACAACCCTCACCATTGACACAGACCGAGACGCCTCAAGAAGAAAACCATGCACTGGTCCGCATCCGTTGTGCTTCAGTTGTAACTGTTTTCGCTCTGCTAAATTCTTTTGCCAGCTATGGACATCACTATGGCCACCTTGCTAACTTTTGTCATACCCTGCCTAGTGTACAGACCATCCCACAAACAGCCTACCGCTCATACTCAACCTGGTGTTCTTAATAACCGCACTTGATACCATCACGGAGACTCAAATCATCCCCGGAATATGTGCCATCAACTTGCCCTTATTCATCAAGTCAAACCTATCAACCCCACATCCTTCAAGTCTCCTTAGTAAATCAAGGTCCTTATTACCTGACCAATTCCATACCCACAAGCTCAAGTTACCCATTTATACCATATTGAAAACCCAAATTACGCAACCCCAAATTACGAACTCAAGTTATTTGAGCTACTCCAAGATAATCTACTCTGACCTTTGTGAACTAAATTTCTCATGGTACTTCTTCACATTAACCCCTCAAAAGATCCGAAGACTTGTATTTTGTTCTTTAGTCGATCTTAGTTATTTTTAGTCTTTTCTCAATTATAAATTTATAACGCCTTTTATGGCATCAAATTATTTCAGTATAAACTAATAACATTTCACGTATTTTACGAATAAAGTTCACATTAATTAAGTAGATTGGTTATTAAAACATATATCTGCCTCATTTTTTTTACCCTCGTCAACCATCCCAAATCATTTTACTAACCTCAACTATTAATAAATTATTTCTTTACAACTTTAAGGACTTACATTTAAATAATGTCCTAGAAATTTATGAACTTTTTCCTAATTTATAGTCAGACATTTTTAAAACTTGTGCTCCCTCACAAATTAATATTTTTAAACGCTTTTGTAACCCACACGATGGAACGAATTATGCGGACCATCCGACGACGTAAGTAATTATGGATGCATACATAATTACCCAAGTCCTCGCACGGAAAACATGATACGTACAATCGTGTGTCATAATCCTAGAACCAATGGTATTTTGGGATAACGGTACAATGTTGAGATGATAAGAACATGGTGGATACGCCGCTGGTACATCCTATATATAAATGTTCTTATCGGATTGTCATTAGTAGCGTTATTCTATTACTTTAAGTTTCGGGTTATGATAAATTTTAGATTTGTAAGCTTTCTTTCTGTAATATGATTAGTTTTATATCAACTAACCTAAGTTCCATATTATTATTTTAAATCATAAGTAAAAATTTTCTTTACGGTATTGAAATAATATTCTTTAATTTCGAGACTAGTCGTAAGAGCCACATTAAATACATTCATGCTCAAATTATGTCGTCGCCCAATTTGACCTTCAATACCTCACCTTCGAGGCACGACACGTCTCCGTCACCGAAGATAACTTATACGACGAGATGTCGTGTTGCGCAGAACTCTAACTTGAAACCAAACGTAACATCTCACTCTATAATTTGGATAGTCTATTGTTTTCCCAATCGTGACAATCTTCGTGTATTCATCCTTGATGATGCTCATAAGTCACGATACTTTATTCACCCCGATGCAGTTAAAACGTATTTAGACCTCCGTTTCCATGTTTTGGTGGCCGGGAATGAAGAAAAATATCACAGTATATCCATCCAGGTGCCTCACTTATTCTAAGATAGATTCGAGCACCAAGAGCTGTTTGGCTTGCCTGATCAACCCCCAATTCCCGCTGGGAAATTAGCGAGCCATAAAATTCGTTACGAAACTCCCCAAATACTTAAAGTCGTAATAACACCGTTTGAGTTATTGTTAATCGATTGACCAAGTCGGTTCTCCTCAATTCCTTATTGCGAGGAGTGCCCTACCAATATATTAGCCCGATTTCATGTCAAGGACATCATTTGCCAAAGTTAATCCGAGCTTGTCCAAGAAACCTATGATCGAATCGCTCTTATTCGTCAAAATCTTCTTTCCGCTCGTAGCCGTCAAAAGAGCTACGTCGATAAGTTCCGTAAACCTCTCGAGTTCAATGTTGGTGATCGAGTGCTCCTAAAAGTATCTCCTTGGAAAGGGGTAGTTCGTTTTGGCAAAAGAATTAAATTATCTCCTCGTTTTGTTGGCCCGTTTGAGATCGTTGAAAGGGTTGGTAAGGTTGCTTATCCAACTTTTCATGTTTCCAATCTCCCCGAAGAGCTCTCCAATGTTCATCCAACTTTTCATGTTTCCAATCTCAAGAAGTGCTTAGCTGAGGGTAATCTCCATATACCCCTCAATGAAGTACAAGTTGATGAATCTATGCGTGCTATCGAGAAACCCGTTGAAATCGTGGATAATATGGACAAAGAGACCAAGCGTAGTCGTATTCCTCTTGTCAAAGTTCGTTGGGAATCTAAACGTGGTCCCGATTTCACTTGGGAACGTAAAGACCAAATGGAGTCCAACTACCCACACCTCTTCGTTACGGCTTAATTTGTAATTTCGGGACGAAATTTCCTAAAGTAGTGAATGTTGTAATATTTCGGGTTTTTCTTTCTTATTCTTGTAATCGTTACCCGACCCGTTTAAGGGTTCGGGTCACTCATTTAATAAAACCGGCGCATTTATTGAGTATTTATATTGTTTTAGTTTTATTATTTAATAGTTAAATACTTAAAACTTACAAGAACTTGCAACTTTCACCCAAACCCAAACTATAACCTATTCTCGTTCCATCTACAAACTCCGGGGACCCAATATGGAAATTCTGATATTAAAAAAATATATTATAACCCAAACCACCCCTGGTCCGACCAGCCGACCCAAACCCGACCCGCACACTCTAAACCATTCAAAATCCTTAATCCCGCTCGTTTATGATCAATTAACTTTGGCAAGTGGCATATTTCGTTGAATAAACGCGTAACCGACACTCAATTATAGTAGGAGCATGTTAATTAGTCCGTAATTTGATAAACTAACCATTTAAGCCTAAACAAACCCTAATTTCGTGATCTATATAACCCCCTTATTATGAACCAATTAAACTAGCACAAACCTTCTACTACCCATCGCGACCCTTCCCCTAAAACTAATTCAGTTATCAATCCCAACCCGTCACCTAATTAAACCCCTTTTGGCCGCAACCTAGCTCGATCAATTACACCAACTTATCAAACGTTATAATCCATTTAACACGTATGTCCGGGATCACTATTCATATTAGAACAAAAGCCCTAACTCAATTTGTATCAATTATAAACAAATCAAACGAACCCAGATCTAGGGATCATATATATAATTTTTGGGGTTTCTTTGGCTTTCTGTACATATATTATTGTTAACATTTTCTTTCATAAGTTGTAGCACCAGCCTAATGGCTGGTTCGTGTTTGTTTAAATCACTAAAACCGGCCAGGCGGCTTGTACGCGGTTTTGATTTTAATTTTTTAAACCCCTTTAAACAATTATCTTTTATATTAATTTATGTTTATAACATTTAATAAACGAAGTTTGGTTATACCGAACCTTAAGTCTCACAAAACCCGGTTTTTGTTATTTAATTTTTTTTAAGACTCTTAATAAATTTCTTGTTTATTATTAACATTTAATAAACGTAAATATAATATACCGAACCTCTAGACTTGTCGTTTTCTTCATAAATCTTATATATATATATATATATATATATATGTAATGATAACTCGTTTAATAATACAAATTGTTTTCATTTTAAAGATCCATGTACGTATTAACTTTTCCAACTTTTATATCACTTTGTAAAATATCGAACATAAATAATAATATTAGTAATAATAATAATAATAATGATAATAATAATAAAAAGGATAACAATAACAAAAATAACATTTATAAATATAACAATAACCCTTGTATTTAACAAAAATGTACCTAATAATATTTTATCGAATCTCAAAACCCGTCATAAATATTAGTATTCCGCTATGATTATATTTAATTCTTGTTATTAACATCTAGGAGTATTTGTCGGCAAATATCGGGATGGTTGATCATTTTCCATCCTAGCCTTTTTCTTCTATTATTTCGTCCTCGTTTGTCCCCCTCATTAAAGTTAAGTAAATTCACATCCCCCTTTTTACCATTTTAAGTTTTGGTGGCGTTATGCGTTCACAATTAAATTATTGTTTTCACTACGATTCCACTATATGCGTAATTGAAATTGCTCGATTAGTTGATATGCGCGAATGTGACTATGTGTTTACTTTATGTTGGTTTGTATCCTCATCCTCGTCCTCATCCTCATTAGTAAGATCATACGCCGTCGAATTAGCTCGTTATCAAAATGATTCGAGTGAAAAGACAACTTTTATTTATTGTTATACTAGTTGTAGTGATTTTCAGTTATCGCACGGAATTGTCATTTATTACTATATATACTCAAAATTGTGGTTTACTTGCTCAACTTTATGTTGACAAAATATATATTTTCACGCATGGCGCAGGTAGCTTTATTGGATGAATCGAGTATTGGAAGTTAGATGAGACCTTAGGTTGCTTGATAAATGAAGAACATTTTCTTTTTGTTTTAAGTTATTTAATTTTGATTTGTAACGTTATTGTAAAGACAATGTTTGTGTTTTTTTTTTTGAAAATTGATATATGAATGAATAATTTAGATATTGACACGTGTATTTTACATTAGTGTTTTCTGAGCTATGATACAATCAATGTCTCGCCCCAGCATGTTCCGCTGTAGGTTGGGGTGTGACACACCCAAATTGCTTTATGCCATCAGGAGGTTTTTGGATGATGCGTTACGAAGTCCATGGTAATTTGTTCCCATTTCCACTCGGTTATTTCGGGTTTTTGTAACATTCCCTAAGGTAATTGATATTCCACCTTAACACGTGCACTGATCAGACTTTACTTACATACCTGGCTATATCCTTCTTTATACTAGGCCACAAATAAAATTCTTTAACATCTTTATACATATTATGGGTACCGGGATGAAAGGTTGGGATCCACATTCAGTTTTTAAAATAGAGTATTTCATCAGTTTCCTTTTCAAAATTCTTCTCGTTCTCGTGCAAGTCTTCTTTTTCTAAGAAATCTTCTTTAAGGCTTCATTTTGGGCGATACGAATCTGCTCGGTTAGGATACTATGTACAATCATTTCAAGTACTCGTACCCTCAAAGGTTTAATTCTATCTTTTGAACCAAAGGAATTGGCTACTATATTAGCTTTTCCTGAATGGTATTTAATTTCACAATCGTAATTATTTAACATTTCTACTCATCCTCTTTGCCTCATGTTCAGTTCCTTTGATCTATGTGTTATAGGATTTTGTGGACCGTATAAATTGTACATTTGGTACCATATACATAATGTCTCCAGATCTTAAGTGCAAAGATAACTGCTCCCAATTCCAATTCATGAGTGATATAATTCTTTTCGTGTACTTTTTAATTGCCAGGAGGCATATGCTATTACCTTATTTTTTTGCATTAGTACACATCGTAAACCTTTACGAGATGTGTCACAATAGATTACCAAGTCATGAGTTCTTTCTGAAAGACTTAATATTGGAGCTTCACATAACTTTTGTTTTAACACTTGAAAGGCCATTTTTTGTTCTTCTCCCAGTCATACTTTCGGTCTTTTTGAGTTTGGAGGGTTAAGGGTTGGGCAATGATGGAAACGCTTTCAATGAAATGCCAGTAATATCCAACTAATACCAAAAATTAGGGGATTTCTTTTGGTGACTTAGGCGTTTGCCAATTCTTAATAACTTCTATTTTACCGGGATCTACCTAAATTCCATGTTGGTTTATAATGTGTCCTAAAAATTGTACTTCTTGTAGACAAAATTCACACTTGGACAACTTTGCATAAAGTTTCTCCTGTTTTAACAACTCCCAAATTACCCGTAGATGTTGCTCATGTTTCTCTTTACTTTTTGAGTATATCAAAATGTCATCAATGAATATTATTACGACCTTATCAAGTAAGGGTTGCAGAATCGATTCATGAGATCCATAAATAATGTCGGTGTATTGGTTAATCCGAACGGCATAACTAAAAATTCATAGTGACTGTACCGAGTTCAAAAGGTTGTTTTGGGGATATCTTCTTCCTGAATTTTCAACCCGTGATAACCGGATCTAAAATCAATTTTAGAAAAATATGTCGCTCCCGGAAGTTGGTCAAACGAGTCGTCAATTCGAGGACGAGGGTATCTATTCTTAATAGTCACTTTGTTCGATTCCCGGTAATCAATATACATTCGAAAAAATCCCGTCCTTCTTTTTCACAAACAAAACTGGTGCTCCCCAAGGCAAATAACTAGTTCGTATAAAACCCCTATCCACTTCGTTAGTACACCATTTTGGTCATCTCGGTATTTTTATTTAATGTAATTTATCCATATTAATGTAAAGGGTATTTTGGTAATTCACCAGTCCCATTCGTTATGTTTATATGCTCATTCGTTAAGGATGTTTAAAAAATGATGATATACATTATATTATATGTCCATTCGTTAAGGATGTTTAACGAATGGACCTAATCATTATGGATATGTTACCATTCATCATGGAATGTTGACGAAAGAGGTCTAGTGAATGAGTCATTCGCTATACTACTTAAGTTATGTAAAGAATGAAGATGAATGAATCCATTCGCTATGGGATGTGTAACAAATGGACTTCGTCTTCTATACAGGTTGTTCATGCCTTATAATTTATCTAAGTGTTTTAATTATCTCTTTGTGAATCATTACTCTGCCGAAATTCACTACTCACACACACTTCGTTCGATCTAAACTATTAATCACCTTACACATATCAAGAACTAGATCCTATATCATATACCAATATGAATTGAATCGTGTTAAGCTCAATCACGCTCTCTTAAGTGGTATCAGAGTTGAGTATTCAATTGTGTAAGTGAATTAAAGTGTTATAATGGTGAATTGTTGAGAATTCATCAGTTAATATTTATATATTTGAATTTGAAACTGTTTATTCTGATTTTTAATCAATTATCATGTTGAGATTGATAATTGAAGCTTATTTGGATTATTATCAGTTCGTAATCAGATTTGTAAGTTTTGATTTGGTTTAATAGGGTTAGTGTGTGGATAATTTAGTGGAATTGGAATGGATTGAGTTTGATAGAAATCGAGGTTTCTGTTTGGTAGTAATTTAGATTTCGGACTTGTTTTGGATAGGAATTGTGTGTCTGGATAAGGTTGGGATTGTTCGCGGGGATTAGACGAGTATTTAAAACTTTAGATCGTGTTATTTGGTTAAGTTTCGGACGAGAAATCCATGATTTAGTGTTGGTTTGGATCTAAAAATACAGATCTAGGAATTTGAGTTTGAAGTTTTGAAGATTCAAAGGCTTCTTTCGTTTTGATATAACGAACCATTCGTTATACTGTAGCTACCATTCATTATCAGCCTATAACCATATTTGGACACGAGACAGGTTGTTACAACATAATAACTGATCATTCGGTACTGTTGTTCATTCGTGATATCTTCATCATGTTCCTGATTCGTGGTCACTTATTCATTACGGAAACACATTCCTGATTCTCTACTCTATTCGTCATCAAGTTCCATTTGTGATAACCTCATTCTCTACAGAAAAATTACCCTATTCATCACCTCATACGTTACCCTATTCGTTACCTTACTCGTTATGCTATCCGTCATGCCATACGCTATGATATTCGTTTGATTATTTCGTGTGTTGATTCGTTACAATTGAATCTTCATTTGTGATATTCATTCGTTATAATCATTCATGAAGACTATGGTATCATTCGTTACTTGATTCATGATATCATTCGTTAAGATAACCTATTCGTTATACTGTTTACCATCCGTTACCATTTACCATTCATTCGTTACAAATTTCACCCATTCATTACCAAAACTTACAACTTGCACCCCTAAGTTATAATATTGGACAATTTTAATCTAAAATTAAAATTTTGATCATTTAAATCATATTTTTGACATGGTTAACTTCTATGCGTTAGCTTCTCAAAACATGATGATGCAACAAATGATTCATTCAGACACTGAGACAGGGTCACATTCTAAATGTCCTCGATTGATGAAATTTAACGACATTGCTAAATGGGAACCGAGATTCTAAGCACATCTAGGATCCGTACATCCTGATTGTTCGAGATGTCTTGACGATGTGTATGTTGCACCATTAATTGGTGATGTTACGACATGTTTTGAAGAAAATGATTTTTCTTCTATACTCAAGAGGAGAAAAAGGCCTTAGAAATTGAAACAAAAGCCTATTTTACTTTGACTATGGCTTTACCCGACAATATTAAAATGAGAATGATGGGCAATACTCAAGAAAGAAAGAAAGTTATGCTAAAGTTTCAGTTCAGAAAATTTAATTTATTGAAGGGTGATAAAGTCGAAGAAATGCTGACTAGGTTTAATCATCTGATTGCTGAGATGAATAAACTGAAAATGGAACCAAATGAATCGAAAAAAGTGTCAAAAATCGACAAAAGAAAACCAAGATCCGACATTATATGGAGGATCTTTACCATTGAGCAGTTCTGCAACTCCAGTCACTGCTTTCTTATCATAGAATTCACAGGAGATGCCATCTTATGTTATGAACAAATTGCCAAATGTTTGTTTCATGACATCTGGGTCAAATACTCATTTTGGTGATGCTAACACTTCTATCTCTGGTTTTGGTTCAACTCAACCACCAAATGTGAACATGAAGGAAGTTGAACATAATTTCGCTTTCCTAAGTGCTTTCATGAGTTCTTTAGAGAATATGGTGAGTGGTAAAATTGCCACGAGTGAACTAACAGACGAAGATTATGATCGAATTGATCCAGATGATTTAGAGTTGTTGTATCTAAAGTGGAACCTGGCTATGATAGTACGTAACGTTAAGAAGTTCATCCAAAGAACTAGTAAAGATTTACCGACATTGAACAAGTGGGTTGGCTTTGATAAACTTAAAGTGAAATGTTACAATTGCCAAGACTTTGGTCATTTTGCCAAAGAGTGTGACAAGCCGAAGAAGGAATACAACGGACCCCTCAATCAAGATAGAAGCTCGAGTAAAAAATATAATGAGACTAAAGAAAAAGCTTCTAGGGGTGACACTTCAAAAGCTTCTAGTTCACAACTCTACTCACAGCTTAAGGGATTGACTGGAATCAACGGCTGCTGAGTAATGGCAATCAAGCTAACCTTGCTATGTTTGAACAAGCTGAAAACTTTCAAGACACTCAAGGTGATGGTTTGACAACCGAGAGCGAACCAGAGACTAAACTAGACTCAGATATCTCATGCAACATGCATCCAACTACTTTTTCATGTATGGCCAAGGTTGACGAGGTTAGTCCTATTCTTGTTTCTTCTTTGTCTGAAAGTGAAAATATTTAAGCCAAAACTGTTAAATCATCTGAAATTGCTAAATGTGATACTTGTGAGGAATCTAAGTCAAAATACGACTTGATTCATGCTCAAAATGAATCACCACTAAAAGAACTGGCTTCAATCAAGGATAACTATAGACAATCATCGGATTTACAAAGGAAATCTAAAACCAAAATAGAAGAACTGGCTATTAGTAATCATGACTTGAAAGCGGAACTATTAGGAAAACTGACCATTAATGATAAACAGTTCAAAGAAATCCTCGAGCAAAGGACACAAATAACTGAGCTTAAAAATGTAGTACTGGAGTTCAGGTGTAAGCTAGACAAATTTAGAAATTCATCCTTTTTGTTAAATGAAATAATCGAAGTATCTGGTAAACAAAAGGGTTCAAAAAATGGCTTAGGATTTGTTGAATTTCCTCCACCGTTTCATGATAACTATTCACAAAATCCATTTTCTGGAAAAGAAGAGATTGTTATTTCTGACAAATCTTCAAATGTTTCTTCATCTAAGAACATTGAACCAGTCACTCGTGTGGAGAAACCTAAACAAAGAGAAACTGAAAAATTTAATTCTTAGTCATCAACTCGAGGACCATATATTCAAAGCAATAAAGTTTTTGTTGAGTAGGTCATCATTGAGGATGTAGTTGAAGCCGAAGTAGTACACAAGGAACAGAACATTCCACGTTCGAATCACATCTTATGTGGACCTCAAGAATTTGAGGAGCCCGTGTACGGTTCATACACATCTAAAATGAACAAGTAAATATCTTCAAAAGCTAAACCGAAGAGATCAGAAAAACCAAAGATTTCTGATGAGGATTTGATGCGTTTCATCAATCTTGTTCCTGCTAATTTAAACACCGGTCGTGTGTTTAAATTAAAAGGTATTAGCAAATTGTTCAACGAGAAAGACATTCCTCTTAATTTGATCAAACCAGAGTTGATTGAAAGTGTCTTTCAAAATAAAACATCGAAATTGAATGACCTTGAACAAGCATTTGCTAGATCTAAGTTATCAAACATCAAAGCTTCAAATGTTAATCTTAAACAACAACTTAATCTTGTTAAGAAAGTTCTGTTTGTTAGTTCTACGGGAACTTATACTCTGAAAAGTTTTTCAAATTGTTCAAATCTTGACTTTTACATGAAAAAGAAAGCTGTAACGTTTGATGATTTGGATATAATAAATGTATCAAATGAGTCTAGTCAACCTCCTCCTATTGTAGAATCTTCTGTTAAACCGTAGTGTGCGTTTGTTGATATGAGAACATGTTTCTTATGTGGCGAAAGAGGGCATGTTGTAAGAAATTATGGAGTTAGGAAAGTTAAGAATGTTAAGCCTGTTACTAAGGAACAACAAAAATCTGTTCCTGGAGTAAAAGAGATTCTTAAGAGACCATTGTCTCAGGTTGATGAGACTCGGATTTTGTTTCAAAATGTAAATCCACGCAAGGTGGTTCATATTAAGGAAACGTTTGTTAATTTAAAACCCGAATTGTTTGTTCCAACCCAACCAATTTGTAAAACTGTGAACACAAACGTGGTTCAAGCTGCATATCTTAGACGAAAGTCTAAAAGACCTGTGACCTATTCACAAGCGGCTAAACCACATTTGGATTCAATTAATTTTAAACCTTCTATTGAAATTAAAGAGGTGCCTTTTTGGACTAATAATGTTTCCTATATGTGCATAGTTTATCCAATACTATATCGGGTGAAAACTGGATCATGGATAGTGAATGCTCTTGTCATATTACTGGCATATTTAATCTCCCTAATGAAGATTTGGTGCGTGCTTACTTGGAAGATCAATTATTTTCTGCACCAAGGGCTTGTAATTCTAATTATGAAGTGAACGATGATCATCCGGAAACTTCAGATACATTTTACGTATCATCGGATGATGGTCACTTTGTTGACTTTTCTTTAGTATTGTTTACTGATAATCCAGAGGGGGGGGGGGTGTGAGTCATCTCATACTGTTGATTTGATTGCGACTGAAGAGAATCTGACTAATTTAAGTAATCATGTGGTTGTGCCTGAAAATCCGACCATTCAGATTCATACGTATCATTCACAGGACAACATCATTGATGATCTTGATGCTGGTGTTCTGACACGTCATCATATTGCTAGTGTAAGTGATTATAATATTGTGTGCGTATGCCGATATGAATTCATCGGGAATCATGAATCTCGCGAAATACACTTCTTAAATGGAACAGATGAGTGTTCATAAGGCGCTTGAAGATTCTTCTTGGGTAGAAGCAATGCAAGAGGAATTGCAAAAAGTTCAGTCGGCTGGTGTATGGGATCTCATTGATAACCTGATCGGGTTAAGAAACCTATCCGACTAAATAGGTTTTTTAAGTATAAAAAGGATGATCGTGGGGTCATCGTTCGGAATAAAGCGCGTTCAGTCGTGCAAGTGTGTCATCAGCAATAAGACGTAGATTACACTGAGGTATATGCTCCTGTTGCGAGACTGGAAGCTATACGAATATTCTTAGCCTATGCATCCTACAAGAAAATTAAGGTTTATCAAATGGACGTTAAAGAGCTTTTCTTAACGGGGAACTTCATGAAGAGGTGTTCGTGAAACAGCCTCATGGTTTTGAAGATCCGGACTCTCCAGACAATGTTTACTGTTTAAACAAGGCTACTTATAGTGGCTTCAAACGAGGGATTCGAAACGTTGATGCAGACCAAGTTCGAGATGAGCTCGATCGAGGATATGAATTTCTTTTTAGGGTTGCAGGTTCTACTGTCAGAAGATGGAATATTCATTCATTAGATGACATATGTGAACAATGTCTTGAGCCGATTCAAGATAACTACCCGAAAAATCCCTTCTACTCCTCTTCTAGTGGGTCATAATTTGTCACCAGACGAAATGGAGGATACCGTTGATCCGACCCTGCACCGAGCTTTGATTGGTTCTTTAATGTATCAAACTACATCGCATCCTGATATTATGTTTGTTGTTTGCTTGTGTGCCAAGTATCAAGAGAGTCCCCGAGTGACTCATCTGGCGGCGGTTAAACGTATATTTCACTATCTGAGAGATAATCCTGACATCGGGTTATGGTATCCCAAGGACGGTAGTCTTGATCTCACTGCGTTATCTGATTGGATACAAGATCAACTGCAAATCAACTACAACAAGTTGTCAATTTTTAGGAAACCGGCTTGTTTCCTAGCTGTGTAAGAAGCAGATAATGGTCTCCACTTCAATCTCAGAAGCCGAATACGCGACAACCTCGAGTTACTGCTCACCAGGTTTTATGGATCCAGCAACACTTGCGGGATTACTGTTTGAAGTTTCTTACTACTCCCATATTTATTGATAACTCTGCTGCTAGTTGTATAACGAAGAACCCCGTGCACCACTCTAAAGCAAACCATATTGATATTCGATATCATTTTATTCGTGATTGCTATGAAAAAAAAACTAATCGATATAGAGAAGGCGCACACAGATTATCAAAAGGCTGACCTTTTTACCAAAGTGTTTGAAAAACGAGATTTCATTTCTTTTCTTGGTTTAAATGGTTTGAAAACTCTTGGTGATATCTATAAGCTTTGATAATCAATTTTTTTTGTAAAGTTTTAGTTTGCTTTTTATATTATTTAATATTTTGGTTTTTGGGGGGAGAAAAAGGACAAATACAAAAATATTGTGCTTTTCTTTGTACCGAGAAAAACCAAAAACATTAAAATATTTCAAATCCAAAAACAAAAAAAATTTATGCTCCTCAAAATAAGTTTTGAAGCAAAAAGAGAATATGATAGTATATTGGTCATTTTATTCCGAAATTTCAGTATAAAAATAAGCTTAACTACATTGGTGCATTGGTAGATCTTAAACAAACAACTAGGGTGAAGTATGTGATATAAATATAAGAATTGCCAAATTGAATTAGGTGTTAGTCTCTTACAAAAGTCTTGGTAATGCAGGCAGAAATGTAATAGCCCGTCATACTCAAGCCTTATGTCTGTTTGATAACCAAAAACAAAGGTTCTAAATAAAATGCATCTAGTTTATGGTTACTACTTCAATGGTGTATGGTCTTATGGCCTAAAATATTTATTGATGAGATGCATCAAGTTTCTTGACACTTTGAGTTTTTATGTGGCTTATTATCTGGGCATTAATAATCTGAATATTTCAAATGCTCTAATATCAATATGTTAGTAACTATAATATATATATATATATATCACTTATTTATCTTAGGGTCCTAATATCAATATGTTAGTCACTATACTATATATATCACTTATATATAACCCCTAGTATATATACGGGACATAACCAGTATCGGTTGGTTAATTGTTTAATCGCTTAGAAATAACCGATTAATTCTTTACCTCGTTATGTAGTAAATAAGTTGTACCTCGTTTTGTCACGAATGTCACAATAGTGCATAAACCTAGGACCTGATGCAGACAACATGAAGATGTGGATCCAACCCTGTAACACTCAAAAAAGGGTTCTTTAATGTATTTAACTGCTTCTAAACTTGACACTATGTTTGTAGTTTGTGTGCTCGTTTTTAGGATAATCCAAAGGAGTCACACTTGATAGTAGTAAAGAGGATCTTGGGGTATGTAAAAGGGAAACCTAAGTTAGGTCTATGGTACGTTAAGGGTAGTGATTTAGATCTGAAGGCATACAAAGATTCTTATTATGGAGGTTGTAATTAGAACATGAAGTTTACTATGGGAGGTTGTCAATTTCTAGAAGGAAGGTTGGTGTCATGGCAATGTAAGAAGAATACCTTTGTTGAAATTTCCACGTGTGAGCAATGTACATCGCAACCTCTAGTTGCTGCCCACCAGGTTTTGTGGATACAACAACAAATGTGTGGTCTGAATTATACTATACTCCTATTTTAATTGATAATACTGCTGCAATATCTGTTACTAAGGTTGTGTTTGTTTTTTCTTCAAATGTCTACAGGAGGGTTATGTCTGCGGGCGCGCAGACATAAGTTCTTGAAGACAGTTTGTTTAAAAAAAAGACCTGAAAACTGCATATATGGTCTTAAATAATATGCTAATATCCACCATCTTCACACTTCTTATCATCCTACCAACATCCAATGTCCACCATCACCACCACCCACCGTGTGCCGCCACCACCCACCGTCCGCCGCCACTACACCCACCACCCACCGTCCCCCCCGCCACCACCCACCACCACTACCACCGTCAACGACCCACCACCATCATCGTCCATCCCCACCACCACCCACCATCGACCACAACCAACTACCACAACCCACTGTCTGCAACCACCACCACCCGCCACCACCACCCACCACCCACCGTCCACCACCACCCACCACCACCAACACCCACCGTCAGCCACAACCAATGTCCACCACCACCCACCACCCAACGTCCACCACCACCCACCACAACCAACATAGTCCACTGACCAACACCACTACCAACCGTCGGCCACCATCGCCGTCCACCACCACCGTTCACCGCCTACCACAATCATTTACTATCAATCGTCCACCACCATCCACTTCCATAGTTTGTACACCACCACCCACTTCCAAAGTTCGTACACCACCGCCAACTATTTTAGCAGTCTACAAAGGTTAAATGATTTCTATCTATTGTGATATATATGATAGGTAACTAATTTTCAGCTTATACAGACGATATCAAGTTTATAAAACACATTGTATTAGTAGGCTTATCCAAAGAGAATGAAAAGTCGGTCTGACCGTCGACTTGTTTGAATTTAGTGAACTTGTTCTACGTGGGATACATCTTAGGGTCTTGTAAATTTAATTAAGTCTTGCGTAAGGAAAGGGATGAAAGGTTGGGTCATACACAAGCTTGTTAGTAAGGAGGAATCTGGTGGTGCTAGAGATGATGATATGGTTATTGTTGATGAAGATATTTGTGCTCTTTAGGACTTATATGAGTTTTATCTGATGTCAGATGAAGGTGAGGAGTTATAAGAAGGAGAGATAAGACAGATTGGTGAGAAGATTGTAATTGATGATTCCTTGGATGATGGTGAGATTGCTGGGAGGGGGTAGCGCATGTTATACCATCTCTAATTTATGAACAAGTTTGGGTTAATTCTGATGGTATAGAGTCAGTGTATATGAACAAGTTTTCCAAACTTGCTAAGGAAGAAAGTGATGTCTCTAAAAGGGTAGAGCAACCCAGATGGAAAGAAGGGTGTGTCAGGTCCCCGATTTCAGCTGGATCTTACTTAATCATTTCATAACTCACACAAATAGATGTGTCGACAAGGGAGTTAATGACGGGTTGCTATATTTAGAAAGATTTCCGTTTGTTAAAGTCGGAATCAATAACAAACATACGGTTGCTTAATTAATATTCAAAGGTAACC
>NW_027498614.1:0-127738 GCF_021521415.1 Bidens hawaiensis
TTTTGTTAAAGGAACATTTCAAGGTGAAGAAATATCCTTTGAATTTGTTTCTGAACCAATCACTAGAATCATCAATAATATGATTGATGATTTAATTAAAGCAAAAATAAACCAAATAGAATTTTTAAAACAAGAAATAAATGAATTAACTATTTCAGAAAATTTAAAAAATCCTAAATTAAAGGATAAAATAAAATTGATTCAAAATAAGTTTTCTTTACAAATATGTAATGATCACCCAAATGCTTTTTGGGATAGAAAGAAACATATTGTTTCACTTCCTTATGAGGAAGATTTTAATGAAAGACAAATTCCTACCAAGGCTAAACCTTGCCAAATGAATTCTGAATATTTAGAATTATGTAAAAAGGAAATAGAATCCTTAATAAATAAAGGATTAATTAGAAAATCTAAGTCTCCTTGGTCATGTACAGCGTTTTATATTAATAAACATGCTGAGCAGGAAAGAGGAGTTCCTAGATTGGTTATAAATTATAAACCACTTAATAAAGTATTAAAATGGATTAGATATCCAATACCTAATAAAAAGGATTTATTGGATAGACTGCATGATGCAGTTATATTTTCTAAATTTGATCTAAAATCTGGATACTGGCAGGTTCAAATTAATGAATCTGACAGATATAAGACAGCATTTACAGTTCCATTTGGACATTATGAATGGAATGTAATGCCTTTTGGGTTAAAAAATGCACCCAGTGAATTTCAAAATATAATGAATGATATATTCATTCCTTATTCAAATTTTATCATTGTATATATCGATGATATATTAATATTTTCAAAAAATATAGAAATGCATTTTCAGCATTTAGAAATCTTTAAAAATATTATTATAAAGAATGGTTTAGTAATTTCTTGACCTAAAATGATGCTTTTTCAAACTAATGTTAGATTCCTTGGTCATAATATTGATAAAGGAGTTATAATTCCAATACATAGAAGTATTGAATTTGCTTCTAAATTTCCTGATGAAATTTTAGATAAAACTCAATTACAAAGGTTTCTTGGGAGTTTAAATTATATTTCTCCTTATTATGAAAATCTTGCAAAGGATACAGCTATCTTGTATGATAGGTTAAAAAAGAATCCTAGGTATTGGTCAAACGATCATACTAAGGCAATACAAAAAATTAAACATAAGGTTCAAAATCTTCCATGTTTGAATCTTGCTAACCCAAATTGGAAAAAAATAGTTGAAACTGATGCTAGTGACATTGGTTATGGAGGAATTCTTAAACAAGTTTCTCCAAACAATAAACAAGAATATTTGGTTAGATTCCATTCTGGAAAATGGAATAATAGTCAAAAAAATTACGCAACTATTGCAAAAGAAGTTTTAGCAATAGTAAAATGTGTTTTAAAATTTCAAGATGATTATATAATCAAAAATTTATAATAAAAACTGATTGTCAGGCAGCTAAATTTATGTTTGACAAAGATTTTAAACATAATGTTTCTAAACAAATGTTTGCAAGGTGGCAAGCTCATTTAGCCCCTTTTGATTTTGAAATAATCTATAAAAAAGGATCTGATAATAGTTTACCAGATTTCTTGACGAGAGAATTTCTCGATTCTATTTTGCAGAATTAATGGGAATTAAAGGACCATTGAAAATTGCAATGGGAAATATTCGAAGACAAATTGATTTTGAATATAGGATGAGGATGAGACATGCTTTAAGAATAGCAGAATATAATATGGACTATTCTTTACATCCTCAAGAAAAAAATTTTCTTATAGCAAATGAATGGAATCAATACTATATTTTTAAGAATCGAATAAAGATTCTTCAAGAAAAAGAGATAATAATCTCTTGTGCTTAATTTTATTTGCAGGAATGGATCCTCCATGGCGAGGAGGAAAGAAGAGCCAATCCTCCAATAGAGGAAGAGGCAGAAATTCTCATAATAATTCTGAAATAATTATTGGTCAATTTGGCCAAAAGAGGCTAATAGCTTCCAATATTGCTAATATAGCAAATTCATCCAGTAATACTGGAAAAAATCGATTTAATGATCCTGAATACCAGGAATTCCTAGCTTTCAAAGCAGCTAAGGAAAAAGGAAGCAATACTTCCTATTCAATTGTTACTCAATCAGAAGAATCTGATGAAAGTTCTTATGATCAAAATCCTTATAAGGAGATAATTTTACTCCTTGATAATAAACAGCTTAAATGGAAAGATAATCCATGGACCTTAATGGAAAGGTTTTTCGATACTGGATCATATCCAGCTGGAATTTATAAATCAAGATTCGTTTATGAATCAATTTTAAGAGCAACCGAATCTGCTCAAATTTTCCATCATAATTCTGGAAATGCTAAGGTTTTTACCTATAGCAAAATAATTATTAAAAGGATAATATCCTTAGAAGATTGGGGAAATTCTCCATTAAAAGAAAAAGAGATGAGTCATCCAGAATCTGGTGCTCTTATCAAATTTAATTATTGGGATTATATTGAAGCTTTCAATAAAGCTTTTCTATATCAAAATCCAATGAAGAAACATTCTTGGTTCTTCAAGATATGTCCTCAGGTTTATAACCAGGATATACCTAATTGGTTTTTAAAATGGTGGATTTCCTATGGAACATCTGTAAAAATTTTACCAGAATCCTTTAAAGGATACTATAATAAGTGGGTTGAATTATCTCCCAGAATAATCGAAGCTACTCATAATAATGAGTTAATTGAAGGAATGCCTTCTCTATTTTTCTTTATGGAATTTGGAATTCCATGGATATGGAGATGGTCTTCAGAAGTTGGTCATACCACTCAAAATATTCCATGTTTAAGAAGAATTTTCTATACAAAATTTTGGAAAAAATTGACTTCAAAAAATAAAGAAGGAGTCATAGAAGGTCAAGAGACCATTGATCAAATCGAATCAACTCTGGACCTGTATCAAAAACAAATTCAGGTTCAATCTCAAAGAGAATCTCCTAGCCCATTTCAACAAATTGCTAGGAAGATATCAATTAAAGAAGGAAAGGATCTTTCCAGAAAAGATTTACTGGAAAAATACTTTGCAGCCATGGAAGAACTACTGAATCAACAATATCTCTTAATAAAGAGGATATGATAATGAAACTCTTAAATAACAGAGAAATAATCAGATATAAGAATAATGAATATAAATTCATTCATATAGGTTTAGTGCAAATTGCCTTTAAACCATTAACATTAGAAGGTCTTCCAGAAAGCTTTATAGCTGTTCTAAGAGATGGAAGAAATTTAGATTGGAAACAATCCTTAATAGGTATTGTTCAATCTAGTCTGGCACATGGTCCAGTCTATTTTAATGTTTATCCAAATTTACAATTATCTTTAACTGATGTGAATATCACAGATGCTTTAACATTAAATGTTAAAACTAATGGTTACAATTATGCTCCAGGATCAGAAGTTATATGTGTTTGTTATAGAATTTATTACAAACCATTATATACTTTGAATCCTAGATGCAAAATGGTTGATAAACCATTAAATGAAACAATAGTTATAGAAACTAATTTTGGTAAGTCAAATATTACCACTAGAAGAAATTCTCCATTAAAAGAAAAAGAGATGAGTCATCCAGAATCTGGTGCTCTTATCAAATTTAATTATTGGATTTTGATATAGAAAAGCTTTATTGAAAGCTTCAATATAATCCCAATAATTAAATTTGATAAGAGCACCAGATTCTGGATGACTCATCTCTTTTTCTTTTAATGGAGAATTTCCCCAATCTTCTAAGGATATTATCCTTTTAATAATTATTTTGCTATAGGTAAAAACCTTAGCATTTCCAGAATTATGATGGAAAATTTGAGCAGATTCGGTTGCTCTTAAAATTGATTCATAAACGAATCTTGATTTATAAATTCCAGCTGGATATGATCCAGTATCGAAAAACCTTTCCATTAAGGTCCATGGATTATCTTTCCATTTAAGCTGTTTATTATCAAGGAGTAAAATTATCTCCTTATAAGGATTTTGATCATAAGAACTTTCATCAGATTCTTCTGATTGAGTAACAATTGAATAGGAAGTATTGCTTCCTTTTTCCTTAGCTGCTTTGAAAGCTAGGAATTCCTGGTATTCAGGATCATTAAATCGATTTTTTCCAGTATTACTGGATGAATTTGCTATATTAGCAATATTGGAAGCTATTAGCCTCTTTTGGCCAAATTGACCAATAATTATTTCAGAATTATTATGAGAATTTCTGCCTCTTCCTCTATTGGAGGATTGGCTCTTCTTTCCTCCTCGCCATGGAGGATCCATTCCTGCAAATAAAATTAAGCACAAGAGATTATTATCTCTTTTTCTTGAAGAATCTTTATTCGATTCTTAAAAATATAGTATTGATTCCATTCATTTGCTATAAGAAAATTTTTTTCTTGAGGATGTAAAGAATAGTCCATATTATATTCTGCTATTCTTAAAGCATGTCTCATCCTCATCCTATATTCAAAATCAATTTGTCTTCGAATATTTCCCATTGCAATTTTCAATGGTCCTTTAATTCCCATTAATTCTGCAAAATAGAATCGAGAAATTCTCTCGTCAAGAAATCTGGTAAACTATTATCAGATCCTTTTTTATAGATTATTTCAAAATCAAAAGGGGCTAAATGAGCTTGCCACCTTGCAAACATTTGTTTAGAAACATTATGTTTAAAATCTTTGTCAAACATAAATTTAGCTGCCTGACAATCAGTTTTTATTATAAATTTTTGATTATATAAATCATCTTGAAATTTTAAAACACATTTTACTATTGCTAAAACTTCTTTTGCAATAGTTGCGTAATTTTTTTGACTATTATTCCATTTTCCAGAATGGAATCTAACCAAATATTCTTGTTTATTGTTTGGAGAAACTTGTTTAAGAATTCCTCCATAACCAATGTCACTAGCATCAGTTTCAACTATTTTTTTCCAATTTGGGTTAGCAAGATTCAAACATGGAAGATTTTGAACCTTATGTTTAATTTTTTGTATTGCCTTAGTATGATCGTTTGACCAATACCTAGGATTCTTTTTTAACCTATCATACAAGATAGCTGTATCCTTTGCAAGATTTTCATAATAAGGAGAAATATAATTTAAACTCCCAAGAAACCTTTGTAATTGAGTTTTATCTAAAATTTCATCAGGAAATTTAGAAGCAAATTCAATACTTCTATGTATTGGAATTATAACTCCTTTATCAATATTATGACCAAGGAATCTAACATTAGTTTGAAAAAGCATCATTTTAGGTCTAGAAATTACTAAACCATTCTTTATAATAATATTTTTAAAGATTTCTAAATGCTGAAAATGCATTTCTATATTTTTTGAAAATATTAATATATCATCGATATATACAATGATAAAATTTGAATAAGGAATGAATATATCATTCATTATATTTTGAAATTCACTGGGTGCATATTTTAACCCAAAAGGCATTACATTCCATTCATAATGTCCAAATGGAACTGTAAATGCTGTCTTATATCTGTCAGATTCATTAATTTGAACCTGCCAGTATCCAGATTTTAGATCAAATTTAGAAAATATAACTGCATCATGCAGTCTATCCAATAAATCCTTTTTATTAGGTATTGGATATCTAATCCATTTTAATACTTTATTAAGTGGTTTATAATTTATAACCAATCTAGGAACTCCTCTTTCCTGCTCAGCATGTTTATTAACATAAAACGCTGTACATGACCAAGGAGACTTAGATTTTCTAATTAATCCTTTATTTATTAAGGATTCTATTTCCTTTTTACATAATTCTAAATATTCAGAATTCATTTGGCAAGGTCTAGCCTTGGTAGGAATTTGTCTTTCATTAAAATCTTCCTCATAAGGAAGTGAAACAATATGTTTCTTTCTATCCCAAAAAGCATTTGGGTGATCATTACATATTTGTAAAGAAAACTTATTTTGAATCAATTTTATTTTATCCTTTAATTTAGGATTTTTTAAATTTTCTGAAATAGTTAATTCATTTATTTCTTGTTTTAAAAATTCTATTTGGTTTATTTTTGCTTTAATTAAATCATCAATCATATTATTGATGATTCTAGTGATTGGTTCAGAAACAAATTCAAAGGATATTTCTTCACCTTGAAATGTTCCTTTTATAATTTTTTCATCCACTTTTGTTAAAGGAAATATTTTTATAAAAAATGGTGATCCAAGTATTACTTGACTTGTTAAATCTTTAACAAGAATAAAACTATTAGGAATACATTTATTATTATTACAGATATAAGCATTGGGAAGCTTATAACTTATCTGTAATGGTTTTCCACCAGCAGACCCTAATTTCTGGGTGGTTTTATGAAAATATCTTGAAGGGATTAATCCTTCTTGAATACAATTTAAATCTGCTCCACTATCTAAAAGAGCAGTAAATTCTTTGGAAAATTGTTTATCAATCATTAATTTGACTTTAATATGCCATTTCTGAGAAGTTATTTCTTCTATTTGTTTTAAATAATTTTCTAATTGAAGTTTTGGAAAATTTACATCATTAATTTCCAATCTTCTTTTTTCTAAATTAATAATTCTTTCTTCTAAATTATTATTGTTATTTCTAAGATTATTAATCTCTATTTTAAGATTATTAATCTCAATTTTTAATTCTTCAATACCAACCTGTTTATTTAGTTGATTTCTTTTATTCAATTGATTCTTAACCTCAGCAAAAGTATAAGGTTGAAAATTTTTATTAGATGAAGATGATTCACCTTTATCATTTCTTATTAAGTCTAAAATCATTTCTTTCTTAATTTTTTCATCTTGAATATTTTTTAATAAATCTAAAAATTCATTTGTTATAACATTTAATTCCATATTTTGGAATTGAGATATAATATCATAAATTGAATCATTATTTATCTCATTGTTACAACAATCTTCATGACAATCTCTATTATCATCTGAAGAAGATGAAATAAAGCTTTCATTATCTAAAATGTTTATATCTTCATATGAAGATTCTGCTTCTGATTCATCAGAAGTACTATTAGAATTTATGATAATCTTTTCTAAAGTTTCTCTAAGATTATCATCTTTTATTTCATTCAATTTTTTCTTTACCCAGCAAGTTGCTGCTTTATGACCTGGACGGCCACATTTTCTACAAATTATAAAAGATTTTTTATAAAATTTTTCAAAGGGTTTAATTTCCCTTTTCTTATCTCTTTCTATTTTTCTTTCTTCTCTTTTCCTTTTCCTTTTAAAATATTTTTTTGGTTTTTGAGAAGAAGAGTCTTTTCTTTTATTATTTTGGGGAGTAATTTTCTCCATGCCAAATTGATCACAAAATTGGCCTAACTGTCTTTTTTCCATTAAAGACTGTCTTTTAATTTGCTGATTTAGCTTTATTTCATTACATAAAGCTAATCCTTCATTTTTACATATACCTATTAAACTACCATAGGTGTATTCATCATAATTAATATTAATATTATCTTTTCTCAATTTCTGTTTAACTCTTTCTGAAAAGAAATGAGGTAAACCGTCTATAAATTTAGACTTCCAATGAGTACTATTACTCTCTGGTAATTCCATTACCCTGCATAAAAATGTATCTTTATACCATCTAAATGATGTAAGGGTTTTACATTTTAGATTTTGCAAAAGAGTTCTAATATTTTCAGAATTATCAGACCATCTGCCTGTAAAATGTTCCATTATATTGATAGCAAGAGTGTACACACTATTCTCTTGACTGATATCATTTTCTTCTTTTACAGAAGAGTAAATTTGTTCTCTGTCTTGGAGGGTTAAATAATTATCCCACCATCCTTTTAATTGACCAGTAAATCCTGCTACTATCATTTTAGCAATAGATTTATCTGTATTTCCATTTGCTTTACATATCGTAGAATACATCATCATTCGATGTATAGTATTAGCTATTTGGGTGTCAGTTTGACCATCTATGTTCCATTCATAGATGTTCTTCCCACTATAAGAATTATTTACTATGTACTCCTGTTCTTCTATTAAGACATCTTGAGGAGTTGGTCTATCATAATAATATTTATTCATGCTAGGTTTATTAGCATATTTATTCTGTAACTTAGCAATTTCTAAGTTTATTTGTTCTTTATAATTTTCTTTATTTGTAGATTTAGAAAATTCTTTTGAAAGAGTATTTATATTTAAACCTTTCATTTTTTCTGAAATAAATTCTAATTTAGTATCTAATAATTTAGATATTTCAGAATTAGATTTTAATTTAAAATCTCTTATTTCAGGAGGGGGTTGAATAGCTGGAACTGCTATAACTTCTCCTGTTTCAAAAACTTTTTTATTTTTTACTAAAGAGGTTATTTCCTCAATTTTTTCTTGGATAGAACCTAATTGTTCTCCTAATATAATTAAACATAAATTTGTATAATTTATATGTTTAAATAATTTATTTAGGTGGAAAATTGTTACTGGTAAAGTATCACCTTCCAGTAATTTTTGAAAAGCTTGGTAATTGTAACATCCCGAAATTTTTATATTGATAAATAAAAGAAAGTTATGTTTAGTAATTTCACGTTTTAGTTATTTAATGTCGAGTAAGGAACGGGTCTTGGGCTTAGTTATTTTATGAACTCGGCCTGTCTCGACCCGTAGGAAGCCAACCCGAGCCTAACCAAACCCGTAGTATATAAACGAAAGTTCTTGACACTTCCACCATTTTTCACCATCTTCCTTCACTTACACCCACCCAAACACTCTCATTTCTAGAGAGAGAAGCTAGAGAGAGAAAGTTCTCTAATCACAAATCCGAGTCCACAATCTAGTTCCTAATCGTTTTTGGTAAGTCCCTCTCGAAAATCATCCGTTTTCATAACCATTTTCGAGCTCAAATCGAGCAAAAACTCCCTATTTTCGTAACTTGAGTTTTCGGGTCAAAAACCGCCTTGTTTTGATGTCAAAATGCAAGCTTTTGTGTTTAAAAGTACAAGGAATCGATAGCCCTTTCAATCCCGAGCATTTCCATGTCAAAAACTTCGATTTTGGGTCAAAAATCTGGAAAATCTGGAAAACCCGTGGGTTTCTCCGTCGCCCAGCTTGAAGGAGTCGAATCAGACTCATTCGATCGAACCAGTCGATCGAATCAGTCCATTCGATCGAATGCGTAGATCGAACAAGTCCAGTCGACCGAATAGGGAAGCAACCGAATAGTCTCCAACTCATTCGATCGAATGAGTTTTGTATTCGATCGAATGAGTGTTGTATTCGATCGAACGTGTTCCTATTCGATCGAACGTGTTCCTGTTTGATCGAACGTGTTCCTATTCGATCGAACGTGTTCCTATTCGATCGAACGTGTTCCTATTCGATCGAACGTGTTCCTATTCGATCGAATCAAGCCAGAACCAAGCTGTTTCCGAGTTCGCCTAAGGTTTAACTTCGCCTGAAGCGAAGTTCGTTTATAAAATGAATTAAAAACCTAATGGAAAATGTGTTAAGGCAGTTATCGAAAACGAGTAGTAGTAGTTAATTGATATGTGTAAATATTATACAGTTAGCCGAGCCCAGTTAAAGAAAGGAATTACAATCAACGGAGAACGTAACCGTATTCAGGTGAGTTTCTAGCCCCATTTCCTTGTTATGTTTTCGGGGCTGTGTGCATACTCGATGTGAAGTGTGAATCCACTTACTTTACGTGGTAAGTGTATGCTATAGATGTTATATGAGGTATATATTTATAATGCTTGTCGGTACGTGAACGATCTTCGGATATTGCACGTATCGCCAAGGATAGCGATTGCCAAGTGGTTGATAGTGTGTATGAATGATGTGATGTGACTTGTTCACTACGTAAATACTAAACTAATATGAGTGTGACCAAGGCAGGTTGAGGTAGAGTGTGTTAGAGGTAGCAGGAGTCTAGTAAGGGTGTTAGTGGCATAGCGTGAGTGCGTGATAGGGAAAGCCTATACGTGCCTTCGTTATTAAGTGGCATAGCGTGAGTGCGTGATAGGGAAAGCCTATACGTGCCTTCGCTATTAAGTGGCATAGCGTGAGTGCGTGATAGGGAAAGCCTATACGTGCCTTCGTTATTAAGTGGCATAGCGTGAGTGCGTGATAGGGAAAGCCTATACGTGCCTTCGCTATTAAGTGGCATAGCGTGAGTGCGTGATAGGGAAAGCCTATACGTGCCTTCGTTATTAAGTGGCATAGCGTGAGTGCGTGATAGGGAAAGCCTATACGTGCCGTTGTAATTAAGTGGCTAAGCTGTAGGGGTAATTAAGTGGTTAAACAGTGGCATGTTAGACAGTGGACTATGTGTCTTCGGATACGTATATATATATTGTATGAAGTGGTTGTATGATAAGTTGCTTGATTAACTAGAACTCACTCAGCGTAGCTGACTTTTAGTATGCACGCAGGTGAGCTGATTATAGAGTTAGCATGAGGATGACACACGGCATGGATTGAACGGCTGGCATCTGAAGAAAGAAGTAAAGATGTTTTAAATATAAAGTTTTGTGTTATGATATCAAAGAAAAGATTGAATGATTTGTAACAAATGATTGATGTTTTATATTCCGCGAAAAGTTTTAATAAACTCTGATTTGAAGAACTGTGTTTATGAGTAAATCCGACGCGAAAGTAGGGCTTCCGGTAACGGGGCCTTACAAGTTGGTATCAGAGCATAAGTTCGAGAGATTTAAGCATCCTACATGCTTAGACTCGAACAGAAAATGGGATTTAAGTAAGAAAGGAAAGAAGATGCCAGTTCAAGAATGCCATGTGTCGCTCAAGCAAGATCAGTAAAGGTAAGGTGTATGATTAAATGATATATGTTAATGAGAAAAGAAAGATATGTGAACGTTAGGGATAGGAATAATTGATTGTTTGATTTGACAAACTGCTTATGTAGAACCAGCACAAATGGACTCATAAAGGGAAGTGTATAGGACACGGAAAGTAACGTGATCAGCTAATCACAACTGGCCACTGTTATTACCTGTTAGCCTTACTATCCTTGTACTAGATAGATCCTTGAGTGATGATGTTTGTGTTTTCCCTTTTAGATTACGATGGCTGGAGCTGGAGAATTTGTTGAAACTGGGGGTCGCACTGGGCGTCGTGGCAGGCCTCGTCTTGTCCGGCAACCCTCGGTGGAAGAAGCTTCCCACACCGAAGATGAAGGAAGCGCAGCTGGAGGAGACCAGAACAACAACGAAGAAGTTCAACTTAGCCCTGCAGTTCAAGCAGCCATTGTTCAAGCTGTAGTTGCTGCTGTGAAGAACCTGAATCCCGAAGGGTCCGCTGGAAGCCGTGAACGAACCGTTGAAGGGGCAGGTGGTAATAATAGAAAGAATGACGAGAGGGAAAGGGATAACTCGAGTGAGGTAAAGTCTGTGAAAGATGATGAAAGGAAGAGGGGCCGAGGCGGTTGCAACTATAAGTCCTTCAAAGGTTGTGACCCGCCTAAGTTGACTGGTTTGGGAGACGCAATCGCTACTCTTCAGTGGATAACCGCCATGGATAAGGTTATCCGCATTAGCGAGTGTCGTCCTGACCAAGCAGTGGGTTATGCCACTCAGTCATTTGAAGATGAGGCCATGTACTGGTGGGAAACGGTCGAACAAAGGAAGACCCGAGAGGAGATTAAGGCCATGAGGTGGGATGACCTTAAGGAGTTAGTGATGAAAAGGTTCTGTGCTGATGCTGAGGTTGAGAGGGCCGAGATGAAGTTTCTGAATCTAAAGGCGGACAAGATGACACATCGTGAGTACACCACTGAATTCAACCGCATGTCTAGGTTGGTACCTGACATGGTGAACACCGAGGCGAAACGGATCAAGTGCTACGTTAGAGGACTTCCCCAGAAGGTCCGCATGTTGGTCAGGGCCAACAAACCTGTTACCTTTGAGTCTGCGGTCGAGTTGGCGGAGATAGTCTATGATGATCTGGCGGCGGATGATGTGGGAGTGGAAGATGAGGGAAAAGGGAAAGGAACTAAAAGAGCTGGGGATATCGTGGAACATGCAGGGAGAAGGACACAGAAGATGGCAGGGAGTGGAGCATGTAAGGTGTGTGGAAAGATGCACTTGGGGGAATGCAAGGCTGGTCCAAACCAGTGCTACCGATGTGGGAGGGAGGGGCACCTCTCCCGTGAATGCACCGAGGACCAGAAGTGTTATAGGTGTGGTAAGTCAGGTCACATAGCTAGGGAGTGTAGAGAAGCCGTGGCAGTGAGGGAAGGAAGAGGAAACGCGTGAAGGGATGGTCTATTAGCTGCTGAGGAGGTTGCAGGAGAATAAGTGGCATGTCACAGTTGTTTTATGTTTAGTAGTTAAAGAGTGTTTTATGTTACAGTTGAACCTATGTTGTTTAGCAAGCTTGAATGATTTCCTTTTATGTTATGAAGTACTTGTGACTTCTTGTGCTTTAGTATGAACGATCTATGAATTTAACTGGAATGCATGTTGGTTATAATAAATAGTTGTGTGATGGTAAAGCGTGTAAATATAAGAAGTTTTCCGTTTATAGGGAATAAGTTAGGTTTCGGGGGCGAAACCTCTTTAAGGAGGGAAGACTTGTAACATCCCGAAATTTTTATATTGATAAATAAAAGAAAGTTATGTTTAGTAATTTCACGTTTTAGTTATTTAATGTCGAGTAAGGAACGGGTCTTGGGCTTAGTTATTTTATGAACTCGGCCTGTCTCGACCCGTAGGAAGCCAACCCGAGCCTAACCAAACCCGTAGTATATAAACGAAAGTTCTTGACACTTCCACCATTTTTCACCATCTTCCTTCACTTACACCCACCCAAACACTCTCATTTCTAGAGAGAGAAGCTAGAGAGAGAAAGTTCTCTAATCACAAATCCGAGTCCACAATCTAGTTCCTAATCGTTTTTGGTAAGTCCCTCTCGAAAATCATCCGTTTTCATAACCATTTTCGAGCTCAAATCGAGCAAAAACTCCCTATTTTCGTAACTTGAGTTTTCGGGTCAAAAACCGCCTTGTTTTGATGTCAAAATGCAAGCTTTTGTGTTTAAAAGTACAAGGAATCGATAGCCCTTTCAATCCCGAGCATTTCCATGTCAAAAACTTCGATTTTGGGTCAAAAATCTGGAAAATCTGGAAAACCCGTGGGTTTCTCCGTCGCCCAGCTTGAAGGAGTCGAATCAGACTCATTCGATCGAACCAGTCGATCGAATCAGTCCATTCGATCGAATGCGTAGATCGAACAAGTCCAGTCGACCGAATAGGGAAGCAACCGAATAGTCTCCAACTCATTCGATCGAATGAGTTTTGTATTCGATCGAATGAGTGTTGTATTCGATCGAACGTGTTCCTATTCGATCGAACGTGTTCCTGTTTGATCGAACGTGTTCCTATTCGATCGAACGTGTTCCTATTCGATCGAACGTGTTCCTATTCGATCGAACGTGTTCCTATTCGATCGAATCAAGCCAGAACCAAGCTGTTTCCGAGTTCGCCTAAGGTTTAACTTCGCCTGAAGCGAAGTTCGTTTATAAAATGAATTAAAAACCTAATGGAAAATGTGTTAAGGCAGTTATCGAAAACGAGTAGTAGTAGTTAATTGATATGTGTAAATATTATACAGTTAGCCGAGCCCAGTTAAAGAAAGGAATTACAATCAACGGAGAACGTAACCGTATTCAGGTGAGTTTCTAGCCCCATTTCCTTGTTATGTTTTCGGGGCTGTGTGCATACTCGATGTGAAGTGTGAATCCACTTACTTTACGTGGTAAGTGTATGCTATAGATGTTATATGAGGTATATATTTATAATGCTTGTCGGTACGTGAACGATCTTCGGATATTGCACGTATCGCCAAGGATAGCGATTGCCAAGTGGTTGATAGTGTGTATGAATGATGTGATGTGACTTGTTCACTACGTAAATACTAAACTAATATGAGTGTGACCAAGGCAGGTTGAGGTAGAGTGTGTTAGAGGTAGCAGGAGTCTAGTAAGGGTGTTAGTGGCATAGCGTGAGTGCGTGATAGGGAAAGCCTATACGTGCCTTCGTTATTAAGTGGCATAGCGTGAGTGCGTGATAGGGAAAGCCTATACGTGCCTTCGCTATTAAGTGGCATAGCGTGAGTGCGTGATAGGGAAAGCCTATACGTGCCTTCGTTATTAAGTGGCATAGCGTGAGTGCGTGATAGGGAAAGCCTATACGTGCCTTCGCTATTAAGTGGCATAGCGTGAGTGCGTGATAGGGAAAGCCTATACGTGCCTTCGTTATTAAGTGGCATAGCGTGAGTGCGTGATAGGGAAAGCCTATACGTGCCGTTGTAATTAAGTGGCTAAGCTGTAGGGGTAATTAAGTGGTTAAACAGTGGCATGTTAGACAGTGGACTATGTGTCTTCGGATACGTATATATATATTGTATGAAGTGGTTGTATGATAAGTTGCTTGATTAACTAGAACTCACTCAGCGTAGCTGACTTTTAGTATGCACGCAGGTGAGCTGATTATAGAGTTAGCATGAGGATGACACACGGCATGGATTGAACGGCTGGCATCTGAAGAAAGAAGTAAAGATGTTTTAAATATAAAGTTTTGTGTTATGATATCAAAGAAAAGATTGAATGATTTGTAACAAATGATTGATGTTTTATATTCCGCGAAAAGTTTTAATAAACTCTGATTTGAAGAACTGTGTTTATGAGTAAATCCGACGCGAAAGTAGGGCTTCCGGTAACGGGGCCTTACAGTAATACATTGTTACCTTTTCTTTTTCAATTTTAAAACCTGTTTGGGGAGGGAAAATAGATTTTATTTTCTTTTCTCCTAAATCATATTCTCTGTAAATAGTAGAAATTATACTATTCACATACTTATTAAAGAACCATGGAACAAAATAAATAATACAATTTTGTTCTTCTAATTCTTTATAAAATTCATCTCGAAAATATAGTAATTGTTTTATTTCAAAATTTTTTAAGTACCATTTTCTAAATTCCTCCCATTTAGGATCTTGGAATTCAGAATTTATTTTATCTCTTACCAGGGAACCTGGTCTAAAATCAATTTTTTCTATATTATTCATGATATAGAGAAATCCATTTCTGACTCGGTTAATTCCGGGTCCTGTTGAGGTCTATTAATTCCTCTAACTATATTATCAGAATTAATTCTTAACTCATTAATTCTATTGTTATTTTCAGGATATTTTTCTCTTATTTGAGAAGTTGAAGCTCTAGAAGGACTTCTAACAGTATATCCTAAAGGAGATATATGAAAATTTGATGAAGATAAAGACCTAGTTATTCTAGGTGTAACTTTTTCAAATTGTATTTGAACATTTCCTTCAGTTGTTTGTAAAATTTCTAAAGGATTGTTATCAATATAAGATTGAGATAAAGACCTAGTTATATGTGTTAGTTTCATTTGTTATAAATACAAAATCATTTAATGGTGAACATTACGAATATTGATTATGTTTGCACTTAATTTGAATGGAAATTATGAATTGCTTTTTATTGTTACAACAACAACCATACCTAGTAAATCTCACCCATAGCAATAATTATAGTTATTGCTATTATAACAATAATCATAATAATCGTTATGTTACTTTTTGGTTCTTTAAAACACCAAGTCATTTTATAATATGTTAAAGGAGATGTAAATGTATAAAGTAGTCTGCCAAAGCAATTTTGTTCGTTTAGAACATTTTTAAATGTAAATAAACATATTTTTAGCATGTTATGTGTGTATAGAATGGATACTAATCCTTAGTGAATTTGTATAGAATGGATCCACCACAAGATATTTCTATTGATGAGAAGGAAGCCGTCGAAGAAATGCAAGCCGAGAATCAAAAAGTGTTAAAACAAAAAGGAAGCTCAAAGCTAAATGTTGGAAACGCATGGATGCAATTTTTGATGAGGATGGCCATCGGTTTGGAAACTGCAAATTGTAAAAACACAATTGACAGGTCAGGGTCAAGTAAAAGCGACACATCCTCACTAAACAAGCATTATGTAAATTGTGAGTTGAATCCGGCTAACCAAAAAGGTGATCAGCCTAATTTAGTTTTTAAAAACACTGGTGATGGCCAAGGTACACTGAGCATGTGGAAGTTTGACCTGATTAAGGTTAGATGTTTATTAATTAAGATGATTATTGTAGATGAGCTCCCGTTCGTGTTTGTTGAGAGACCCAGTTTTAGGAAGTTCATGGAAGACTTATATATGGAAGAGAAAATTAAACTAAGAATTTTTTTTTATAAAAAATAAGCAAAGGGTTTCCTTTACAACAGATACTTGGACATCGGTCCAGCGTATCAATTACATGTGCTTGACTGCACATTTCATTGATGACAACTGGCAGTATCATAAGAGAATTAAAAACTTCAAACCAATCCTTAGTCATAAAGGCGATGATATAGCAAGGTCTATTCAGGAATGTCTAGATGAATGGAAGATTGAGCGAGTAATGACATTCACTCTAGATAACGCATCATCTAACAATGTTGTTGTTTCCATATTGAAAGATAAGTTGCTTAAAAATTTGCTTAGTACATGTAAGTATTTACATGTTAGGTGTGTGGCACACACAATTAACCTTATAGTTCAAGATGATTTGAAAGCGAATAATACAACCATTGAATGCATTTGTAACGTTGTTAAGCACATAAGAGCCTCACCGGCTAGGCTAGCAGCATTCAAAGCGTGTGTTAATGAGAAAAAAAATAGATACTAAAGGGTTGTTATGTTTGGATGTTTCAACAAAATGGAATAGCACTTTTGATATTTTGGAGAGAGCTCTTGAACTTGAAAAGGCATTGGAATTGTATGCTCGTAGGAATAGCAGCTTTAGGCAAGAATTAGATGATATTCCAGATCATAGTGATTGGAACTTTGCAAGAAAATTAACAGGTATACTTGAGCTTTTTAAGAGAAAAACAGTAGATTTGTCTTGTTCTAACTATGTGATTGCACATGAAGTGTTTGCTGAGACTATGGACATCAACGAGAACCTAAATAAAAAGTTGAATGGAACGAGACAACTTTCTAAAGTCAAGCATATGCTTGGGTTGATGAAAAACAAGTTTGAAAAATATTATGATGATAAGGGTAGAATTAATAATTTATTTAAGATAGCATCTATCTTGAATCCGCGGGTGAAGATTTCTATGGTAGAGTATTGGATTACACAAAATTGTGAGTTGATGAGAAAAGCTGGTTTGCTTAAGACATATGTAGAATTTAAAGAGAGGGTATGTGAGTTGGTTGATGAGATGAAATTAGAGATGCAACTACTTGTAAGAAAGTATGATGACATTGATTTGGATGAACTTGTTTCAAGTATTTCGGTATCTGCAGGAAACAAAGTTGACCAAGGTAACGGTAAAAAGATTTGGATGGATAAACTTCAAAAATTTCGTGGTGGTACTAGTCAGTCATCAAGTAAGAGGACAGAACTCGAAAGATATCTGTTAGAGGATGTTGAAGAAATGAAAGACAATTTTAATATTTTGCTTTGGTGGAGGGTTAATTCAAGCAGATATCCAACTCTAGTGCATAAGGCGAAAGGTAAATATTTGTTATTTTATAAGTTGATTTTTATATAAATATAGATCTAGCTAATTAGTTTTATTTTTTTAGATATCTTGGCTATTCCTGTTTCAACTGTGGCTTCAGAGTATGCTTTCAGTACAGGCGGTCGGCTAGTAAACTCATATAGAAGTTCATTATCCCCTATCATTGTTGTGGCTTTAATTTGCACACAAGATTGGATTCAAACCTGGAGAAAACCAATAAATGAAGAGGAGGAATCTGAATAATTCGATGAGTTCACAAAAGGTACTTATTATTATTATTATGTTAATCATATTCTATTCGGTTAGTTTATGAATTCCTAACACTTTATTTTATTCAGATGTTTATGAGAAGATTGAGAAGTTGAAGATCGAATGAAGATTGATTATTGGTTATTTGAATACTTCATTTGACAATTGTTTGAATGGTTTTATTTAGATTTCTTTTTATTTATTGAAACCTTTATTGTTACTACTTTTAATTTGGGTGGTTTGAATATTAAACTTTGAATGTTACTATTTTTTGTTGGTTTGACTTAATATTAATTTTTGATTGTTGTAATTTTCACAACCCATTTGATGACCAAATTGCCCGAACTGGTTCTTGAACATAACTGTTTAGTGAGAACCGGCTTATGTGGTTTTGGAACCGAACCGATTTACTATATTCGGGTAAATTCCGGTTCTATTTTTCTGAAATGTTTGGTTCTGGTTCAGTTCCGGTTCTGAACCGTTTCACAACCCTAATTATAGTGTAGTGTAATTACAACATAGTGTACTTACATGATTACACTACTTGTAAATATAATTACATTACCTGATTCTCGCAATTAATACGTTAATTTAATTTGTACGCTAGCTTTACCCTGAGTTCATTCGGGAACTTCAAAAGAGTGGGGGAAGTGAATAACTCAATCTTACACCATTCATCTAATTTTATGGTGCACCTTTTGTGTCATTTGATCATCTACATCTCACATGACTATATCATATGATTTTATCAAATAAAAACCCTCAAAAACTAAACCCCCTTCTCACTTATCGACATATCATATTTGTTAGCCATTTCTCAACATCAATGGTGAAAAATAAGCTTAGTCAGGGTGGCCCTCACCTTCCATGTTTTTTCCATGTTTTTACTCAGTAATTTAAATTTACGTGTTTTCGTTTTTTTAAAAATTTATGCTCAACCACCGTTTATATGAAACTTTTTACATATATTAATAATTAATAGTTTTTATGTTTTCGTCCAAGCTTCTTCCCTACCTACGTTAAGTCGAATAACATTTTCTTTACATAATTTATAAGTAGAGTATGAAATAAAATAACAATAAAAAAAGAGTAAAAGAAAAAAGAACTTGAGCTTCCTAAAACCCTAAAACAAACACATCACCACACCACACCACACCACACCACACGCCGCAGCTTCATAATCCATGATATTATTATTCGACGATTGATAACAAACATTTCACCGTTGTTAGTTATTCCGATCATCTTTCAAATTATCTTCATTTGATTTGAAGCAGATCAGAGCTCGTATCAATGGAGCAGCCGTTGATATCGATTGCATCTACTGTTCCAACTTCCTCCACCAAGAACCGGATTCAGATCTTCTCTTCTCAAATTCCTTCCGTTTTATCTAATTCAGGTCATTATTATTATTATTATTATTATTGTTACTTACCTGTTTACATTTGACCTAATTCAGGTTATTCAATGTTAATTTCACCATAACCTAATTTTTATTTTTATCATGTTTCAGTTTATGCATGCAATCTGTTTATAGTTATATGATGTTCAACTTGTAAATGCAAATTACTGATTATTATTATTATTAGTTAGTGTTACTAATCCGTGTACATTTTTACCTAATTCAGGTTACTAACCTGTGTACATGCACTTAATTCTTAATTGATCTTTGTTTGTGATGTGTTCTCATCGTAATCAATGGCGCAAGGCGTAAAAATAGTGAGGGCCTAAGAAAAAAAACGCACTTAAATAAAAAATAGTAAGTATATTATTTTTAAGAAAAATAATACTATTCTTCATGTAAAGTTAACAAAAGCTATTATACAACATTTAATCTCATCTAATTAGTACCAACAGTTTTAAGAGTCAAGATTTAATGTTATTCCGAAACTTGAATAACAAAATGTTCAAAGTAAAGTACCAGAAGTTCAAATACTAAAATGTTGAAAACATGAAAACTAAAAGTTCAAAAAGTAATAGTAAAAGTTCAAGTGATCATTGTTCTTGATACGTCATCAATACCGACCGATAGAGGTGTAGTCAACTTCTAGAAGCGCATATATTGGTTCCGATACTGAAAATCTCAAAAAATGGGTATGCATACGGAAAATACTCGGTACGATACTGGCACTGAAGACAAAAAAATTGGTAAAATCCCGGTTCTGTTCCGATCCCAAAACCCAAAATGTTAGTATCTAATTGGTACCGACGGTTCCTAATTCGGTACCGGTACCATTTGCATATCCCTAGTGTAAATGCAGATGATGGATTACGATTATTGTTATATTTTGTTAATTAGTTTGATGTTGACGATTATTATTAAAAATGTAGTTTGAAATTTAACAGTTATATATGTATTGAATTTGCAGAGATGACATCTGAGACTGCATCACAGTTGGTGGATTTAATATTTATGACACTGTATATTTATGATGATCGAGGTTCAAGGAAAGCTGTGGATGATTTGATTGTCAAGTCTTTAAAGCAGGCTATATTTATGAAAACGTTTGCAGCAAACCTTGTGCAGACTATGGAAAAGCAGTTGAAGCTTCAGTCTCATGTTGGTTGCTATAGGCTTATGAAATGGTCAACTTTGCTTATTTGTAAAAGTCAGTTTATTTCTGTATCGAAAAATGCATTTAGTAGAGTTGCAGCAGCACAGGCTTCATGTATTCAAATTAGCATTCAAGCGTCTTCTCTTGAACGCAAGGCTTGCAGAAAATCTTTTATTCATTCACTGTTAGAGGTTTGTTATTGACATGAAATTGTTTTATAGTTTAAAATATTGGGTGGGGGGGGGTCAATTGAGTCAGTTGAATAAGTCATTTTTTAATACTGAAGGCACCTACTAGCACTTGTTTTTATTCATTTGTAAACAGTAACCAAAAGATACTTATAATCACGATTGTAAAGCCAGATTTCTGTAATACTAATAAATTTTTCAATGAAAGACTTTAGGAGGTTCAATGCATTAATATTAAGCTTTGGATGACTTTCAACATGTTTGACCAGTTTAGCCCCTTTTAGTTAAACAACCCAAATTAATTCATCGATAAGTAAATGGATCGAAATTGCGATTCTAGTGCTTGAGGAATTTTATCTTTGTTATTAATTTATTGCTTTAATGTTTTTAGTCACCCAGCATATTCAGTTTGTACATGGAGGAATTAAAAAGTGGAACAATCTCGTATAGAAGTTTTCCAGAAATGCTATGTGTAATGTTGGATTATTCAAGTTCAAAGGCATCATTGTTTGAGCAATGGAAGGTAAGCCTGTCAAATTAATATTACTTATTTTTGTGAAATTTATTACTAGGTTTGAACGCTTTGGTATCAATTCATGATGCTAACTGCTAGTTTTATTAGTTTTTTTTTTGTATTTGTGGAATAACATTATCTATACTGCATTCTACAGCCGGTATATCTTGATATGTACGTTCAGTCGGTTTTGAATGCGAAGGATAAACCAACCAAAGCCCTAGTTGAAGCTTTTCGTTCATTATATCTTCATTTGTCACATGGAGACTTCAAGAACATTATTATTCCTTCATCTGTTAAAATGCTAAAGAGGAATCCTGAGCTTGTTTTGGAATCAGTTGAGGTTCTTTTGAGACACGTTAACTTGGACCTGAGTAAGTATGGTGGCGAGATGCTATTGGTTGTATTAGCACAGGCTCGCCACACGGACGAATCAAGAAGAATTGCCGCTCTGGATATTGTCAAATGTTTAAGCCAAAATTCAAGTAATCCTGATGCGATCGAGTCAATGGTCAACGTGGTCAAAGCTGTTCTTGGTGGTTCTGAAGGAAGACTAGCTTTTCCTTACCAACGAGTTGGCATGATAAACGCATTGCAAGATTTGTGTCGATGTCCTGATGGGAAATATCTTAGTACTCTTTCCGTTACAGTTTGTGGTCTTCTTTTGACTATTTACAAAGATGATGGTGAGTGTAAACTTGACTTTATATTGTTAGCTTTTGATGATCGGTGGTCATAACTTGCATGATTGACTCGAGGCTGACTTTCAGGTAATGAAGAGGTAAAACTTGCATGTTTAAGTGCTCTAGCTTCATGGGTATCAAGATCCACAGATGCTATCGGGCCAGAACTTGTTTCTTTCTATTCTTCAGGACTCAAAGAAAAGGAATCATTAAGAAGAGGTCATCTTCGATCGCTTAAAAACATATGCAAAAACGCCGATGCAGTTTTACCAGTGAGAAAACTAACTTAATAACAAATATTTGTTTTTATTATGTTTTTCACAGCTGTATTCATGTGGTTAAACGTTTTGTTATTTGTTTGTTTTCAGATATCATCTTTGCTTATGCCTCTTATTCAGTTAGTTAAAACTGGTTATACCAAAGCAGCACAACGGCTGGATGGTATTTATTCATTACTTATGGTGGTTAAAATTGCAGCTGCTGATATTAGAGCAGGTGCTTTGATATATACCTTTTAACATCCTATTTAATTTTTTTATGTTAGTTGATACCCTTTCCTATTCAAAGTATAATTTTTTCATTATTTTATGCTGAAGATGAAAGCGTGTCAAAGGAAAAGATCTGGTCTCTGATATCACAGAATGAACCTTCAGTTGTTCCTGTTTCTATGGTAGTTTTATTTTTTAGTTTTTCTGTTTCACTTTTTTCTAAATTTCTCTATTTTTGTAGGATTGTTATTTGATATGATGTATATGTTAAATATGATTGCTTTTTGCAGGCTTCTAAACTATCTGTGGAGGACTGTGAAACATGTATTGAGTTACTTGAGTCGCTCTTTGTGGATCATTCTCACAGGTTTAACCATAATGATGTTTCTTACTTTAGTATTATTGCTTATTTATTTATTGATTCACATTATCATTAATCCATTGCAATTTTGTTACTTATTCTACAGAGTTTTTGAAACTCTTCATGTGAAATCACTCATGCAGGTGAACTACTATGAAACTGTATCATGTCTTGTTTTTTCTATATATCTATTTATCTGCTATATACTCATATATATGTATTTATATTTACCACAGCTTCTTATTGCATTTCTGTGCCATTCAAGTTGGGATATACGTAAAGCAGCTTACAGCTGCACCAAGAAAATTTTATCTGTTGCTCCTAGATTATTTGAAATTCTTCAAATTGAATATTTAGAGTACCTCACGGTTGTTGGAGAAAAAGTTTTAGCAAAGTCAAGGTACAAATTCATTTTTTTTCTGTTTCATTTGGTGTACAACGAATTGAATTTCAAATGTTTGAATTAATCTAATCGAATTTCGAGTTTTGAAGTTTTTGAACTCAAATTAGATTAAGAAGTTAGATTCGAATTTGCATACAATTCGAAATTTGATTTGAATTCAGCCATTTTGTTAGTCTTGTTTGCGAAACTTTTACAAACCTGAAATTTTCTAACATTAAAAGCATACGTATGAGACAAATTACCGATTTAGGACATCAGGTTTGGAGATCTAGTTTAGGCTATCCACTATGGTGACCATTTATCACAACTGGCTGCAAGGTGGCACAAAATGACAAAAAACATTTTAATTAAAACAATGGAAATTCTTTTTTGTCCACAACCGGTTGCAACCCAGGTTGTTCCAGCAACCAAAGTTCGCAACCAAACCTTTTATCTAACTTGGTTTTTTTAATGAAAATTTCAACTTTTAACCTTTTTTAAAAAAATGTAACAACATGGTTTTATTTATAAAAAATATTGAACTTTTTGATATAAATTTTATAGAAAATGAAGCATTTTTAATTTTATAAAATATTGGTTTAGGTTGGGTTGTGACAGTGAGTAAAGTATTGGATTGGGTTGGGTTGTATAGGTAGAAGAGAGAGAAATTAGTTCTTTAATAAATGGTTAGGTTGGTTTGGGTTGTGATAGTGGATAGTCTTAGAATGTTGGATAATTGAACAATTTGTTATTGGGCTGGATATTGGATCATAGGTCCAATTGTGATTAAAGCTTTCAAAAGTTTTTTTGTATTCACGCATGTGTGTATATAAATATAAATATATATGGGTTTTGGATCAAATACAAATAAAATTAACGTGCTAATTGTGATGATTAAATAGAGTAATTATATATACAAGTAGAGTAATTATGTAATTACATCATAGAGTAATTACATAATTACTCTACTTGTATATATATTTACTCTACTTGATTCTCACATTTAGCACGTTAATTTCATTTATACGTTAACTTTTCCCAATATATATAATTATGTATATACAATAATACAAAAATAAAAAATAAATAAAGTGCCTAATTTTAATTTGAAGAAAATCACAAATTCGTATTTGGTTACTGAATTTGAACCTATCCTATTCAACTTTGATTTGAATCGGATCTTGAGTCTGATTCGAACGCTGAACACCTTTAATACTTATTGGAGGTCAAATAGGTTGTTTTTTAAATTCCCATTGATTTATTTACTCTATAATTTCTAGTGAGACAGAAAATTCATTGGACACTCAAGTAGCTTTTGTGCCATCTGTGGAGGTTTTAGTGAAGGGTTTATTGGTAATTTCATCTGGTGTTTTGGCTGCTGGACCTAGTTCTTGCATACGTCTTATATTCTGTTCTCATCATCCATGTTTAGTTGGCACAGCAAAAAAAGATTCTGTTTGGAAGGTGAGTCAACTCGTTTATAACTTAATACACATCAAAAATACTTCTATATTATTTTTAACAAACCATTTACTATTTTGTTTTCTCAGAGATTGCAAAGGTGTTTGCGAGCTCTTGGTTTTGATGTCATTGGTTATGTAATGACTGATGTCAGTAGTGTGTGTCAGGTAATTATAACTTAAAGTTTTATAGTTAGTGTAATACACTAATATATGTTAGGAACAAAGCGGCGCGCGGAAGCGAAACAGCACACACATGCACAACGATAAACACACATAAACGAAAATATAAACGACACAAGAATTTAACGTGGTTCGGTCCCCGCGAGGGGACCTACGTCCACGGGCTGCAACTAGGTTTTCTTATTAGCTCAGAACCAAGATTACAATTACATGATGGGATATATATAATAAACAAGATTAGGGTTAAACATAATTAGGAGCCAAAACCGGGCCTCCTAATAAAACCGGCCCAAAGGCCTTCATAACCCGACAATCTCCCACTTGAAGGCCTTGCGATAAATTCCAGCCTGCCATCCAAGTAAATATAACAATCTCATTCATCCAGTAACTCTAGTAATCTTCAGTAATAGAAATCAACCAAGCCTCCAGTTCCAAGAACAAGCTAAAACTTCAACAAAAGAAGTTCTCCAAGCCTCCAGTTCTCTAGGAACAAACTAAGATTTCTACCAATCCACACCAGTTGCAGCGCCCCTTCCCATCAGTTACCTGAAAGGCCCATTGAAGCTCCCGAGAGCTCCAATCCGGTCATCACAGACCCAGCCATGACAAAACCCGCCAATGGCTCATCCTCAATCTTAACCGGCCCTCACTTACTCACACTACCGGCTCCAAAGACTTCCAGAGGATAATCACTCTCCAAAAATCAGCAGACTATACCAGGAGAGATTTTCACATTCGGATTTCCCAGTCTTCCGAACTCAACGTCCCTTTGGAAACAAACCTAGAACACACCGCGTGCTCCCACTGTTACCAAATCCCCGAACATGTTCAGACCTCCGAATACGCTCAAGCTAACATCACTGTGGCTCCAGGCTTCATGTCTGCAAACTGAAACCCCTTAGCTCTACCCGATTCAGCGAGCCAAGACCTTATAACTCGGAAGTTGGTTCACTTCTTCCGACGATACAGAGACCGTATCTTCCAAAAGTCTTTAACTAAAAGATTCAACAAATGCTTCATTGAAGTGAGTAACAAGAAATAAAGCAAACTAGAATCTTGAACCCAAGAGTCTTCACCGCCTTCACTGAGTCTCAATGCATCAACCCCAGATACATTCTCAAAAGCAGAATTCCAAACCTTTCGACATCGACTCTTAAAATGTCTCACCTCTACGCAACCTACCAAGTCGACTATGCCTAGCTCCCACTGTTTCTGTTATCCCAACCCATGCCACACCAACACTCCATGAGATGAACCCCACTCGTACTATCCCGGCAAATAACTTTACCCAACACGAGATCCTGAACCTCTCAAATGGTGTACCACTGATCACCAGCAAACAAGATATAACTTCACAATTCCAAACGAACAAGAAGTAATAATCACAGTTTCGAACCAGCTAACAGGCAAACAGCTATAACAACAGTAGAACTTTCATGAAATCAAGCGGGTACCAAGGGTTCTATGACCGTACACACGATCAGTTAACTCAAACCCTAACCGAAAGATCATCCAAACGAGCAATAGTTAACATGACTTGCCACTAACCTCATTTTTTTTTTTTTTCACTTATGCCGTCACCAGCACACCCGCTGGTTCCATTTTCTCCAAGTTTATCCATCACCAGTACTATATCCAAGTTCACATGACAAACCAATCAACCAAAATCCAAACCGTCAAACATTCCGATCATAACCACCTCGTCTTCAGTTATAACAATAACAAACGAGAACAAATCGAAAACAGTGAACAGACACAACAAGGGCACGGGCCTAAACTTGACGATTGTTCAACAGAACACTGCCAAATAAACCGATTTGCTCTTGCAATAACCGATAAATCAACTAACTGTAAATAAACTATATAAAGTTACCTCAGACTAATCTCTTGCAAACAAATCTGAACCCGAACCTAAATGGTCTTCACAAAACCCGGTTCCCTGAAGCCGAGCAACCTCCAAAGAAAAACCCTAAAACCCGAAACACCCGACCCGGTGCTTCACCTGCAACGCCCGAGTGAAACCTGCAACTCCAAGAAGTCCAAAACAGGAATTCTAATTGCAAAATCACCCGGAAAACCGTCCCAAACAGCCCTGAAAAACAGCCCCGAACAGCCCTGTTAACCAGAAAAACGAAGATCTCTGACAATACTGTTCACCGCCGGAATCACTGTTCACGGCCGGAAACACTGTTCATGCCGGATACTGTTCACCGCGGCACTGTAGCGGCGGCACTGTAGCAGCCCTTCTCAAACCAGCCTCTTCTACTTTTTTTTTTTTTCGATCGATACCCGTGCAAAACCGTGTGTAAACAACGAGCCAAAGCTCTGATACCACTTGTTAGGAACAAAGCGGCGCGCGGAAGCGAAACAGCACACACATGCACAACGATAAACACACATAAACGAAAATATAAACGACACAAGAATTTAACGTGGTTCGGTCCCCGCGAGGGGACCTACGTCCACGGGCTGCAACTAGGTTTTCTTATTAGCTCAGAACCAAGATTACAATTACATGATGGGATATATATAATAAACAAGATTAGGGTTAAACATAATTAGGAGCCAAAACCGGGCCTCCTAATAAAACCGGCCCAAAGGCCTTCATAACCCGACAATATAGTTATATGCACTGATTATATATTGTTTTTGTATATAGAGTTTACTTGGACCAATGGGATTGATGAGCACTAGTCATCTGGAACAAGAAGCTGCTATAAACGCTTTGTCATCTTTAATGACTATAACACCAGCAGAAACCTATGTGGAATTTGATAAGGTTAACTACAATTTTTTATTTATAAAATTTTAAGAATAAAAATACGAGTCATGCACTCATGTTTTTTGACATTTGAAATTTTGCAGCATATGAAAAGTTCTCCTGATTGGGCTGCACACGATTTGCTATCAGAAAATGATATTAAGGTGAGCAGAAAGCATATACACTTAATAATTATGCGCCATTGTGGAACTAGCTCACATGGTAGAGGTGCAAGCCTCTTAGGTGGGTGGTCTTGGGTTCAGTCCCAAGCAAGGAGTAATATTTGGTGTAATTTAGGAGTGAGTAGGGAGTAGAGGTGTAACATATTCTGTTAAAAAAGAACTTAATGATTATGTAAATTTTGTAACTGTCATATTTTTTGGTATTCGTGTACTGATATTCTAATGATGTATGACAGATTTTTAATACCCCTGAAGGGATGTTATCCACAGAGCAAGGAGTTTATATAGCAGAGTCTGTAGCTTCTAATAACTTGAAACAGGCTAAAGGCCGATTCAAGGCTTATGACAACAATGACATGGTAATATGTTCATGATCACATATATAATATCTAACAATTCTTTTATAATACAGTTCTTTTTTTGTAGTAAACTAAAGGCATTTTTCCTTTTTTTTGCAGGAAAATGGAAACTCGGTTTCTTCTGGAAGGCGAGACGCTGGTAGTAAAGATCGTGGAAATGTAGGGAAGAAGGATACTAGGAAGTTAACGAAAAAAGCCGGTAAGGTTTTTTCAAACGATTTAAACATGAACAATTAAACAAACAGGGTTTTCTTGTTCATGTTCGTTTGCTAAGAAAATGCACGTGTTTGTGTTTGTTTAAACCAATGGTTCATGAACAGAACTGAACATAGATAAACGGACATACGTATGAGTAAGTGAAAAACATTGTGTTACGCCTAAAAAGTTGTTAATATGATACTACAATGTTATGGGCCAAAAAAGTTAAATGAATGTATTGAGGAACGTAAGTGAGCGGGCTTAGACAACCATAAACTAATGAGTATAAATGAACGTAAACGAACTAACATTAATGAATGAACGAGAGGTGTTCATGTTCGTTTTAACAAATAAACAAACATAATTGAACTTCCCACCAAACAATCCACGAACTGTTCACTTAACTCAGTTTGTTTACAGGCCTAACAATTTGATCTGGGTTGTGTTTTATCTCAAACGGGTTATCAAAATAAGAAAGTAGCAAAAAGGGGAATGTGTCAAATAGGTTGAAAAGTTGGCAAACTCATCTTGTAGCGTATACAAAAGATACATATTATTTTGTATTGGCTATTCTCGTTTGTAATTATAACTAACACAATATATGTGATTAGAAGACTTAAAAATGGGCATGTTTTCTAGTCAGCCCAATCTGACATGGCCCGTTTTGAGTTTTACCCAAGTTACACAATGGCATTTCTATTATAAGATGACATCAGCACACATGTTTACTATTTGCATTTTTTTTGTGGTAATTTAGATCAGAAAACATCAAAAGAGGAGGCGCGTGAAATTCAGCTTCGAGAGGAAGCTAATGTTCGTGATAAGGTTAAGAATATACAGAAGAATCTTTCTTTGTTGCTGAAGGCTTTAGGAGAGATGGCTATAACTAATCCTGTTTTCACACATAGTGAATTACCCTCTCTGGTTAGTTTTTTCGTATTTCATAATATATAAAAGTTTAATCGTTGAACGTTCTCATTGAGACCTTTTAACTGAGTGCCATCGTGATCTTAACTTTTAACTTTTTTATTATTTATATATGTCTTGTTACTAAAAAAGTGAAAAAAATTAATTTCAGGTAAAATTTGTGAACCCGTTACTGAAATCTGCAATTGTTAATGAGGTGGCATATGAAACAATGGTGAAGCTATCAAAATGTACCGCACCTCCATTATCTAATTGGGGATTAGACATTGCTACTGCTTTAAGGCTAGTTGCAACTACTGAACCTTATGTTTCGTGGGACCAACTTTCGTCTCTTAGTGAGGGTGATCATGCCAGATCATCATTAAGTCTTTTTGAAAGCGTAATGCATGCATTATCCACATCATGCAAAACTGGCCCACTTCCTGTGGATTCTTTCAGTTTTGTTTTCCCGGTAATCTTTACTAATTGTTCATATTACTTGACCAGCTGACCTTACTCTGATGGTCTAAGGGTAGTTTGGTAACTATTGTTTTTATCTGTTGCATTGTTTTTTTAAAGATAATGGAGAGAATATTGTCATCTCCTAAGAAGACGCAGCTTCACGATGATGTACTTCGTGTACTTTTTCTACATATGGATCCAATATTACCTCTTCCTCGACTTCAAATGCTTTCAGTTAAGTTTCTGATGTATCAGATATTTCTACACGATATTTGGTTTAGTAATTTATTTCGCGTGACATGTAATATTCTATTCTATATTTTTTGACAGGTTTTATACCATGTGCTTGGTGCAGTTCCTTCTTATCATGGGTCTGTTACTTCAGCATTAAATGAGCTGTGCCTCGGTTTGTCTCCAGAAGAAGTGGCACCTGTATGTTTGTATTTTAATATTAAGTTTGATATTAATATTGGAACTGTATCATATTTAACTTTGCGTCGACATTCAGGCTTTATCTGGTGTTTATGCAAAAGATGTTCATGTGAGGTTAGCTTGCTTAAATGCTGTAAAATGCATTCCTGCTATATCTACTCGTTCGGTTCCCGAAGATGTAGATATTGCCACCAGCATTTGGATTGCCCTACATGATCCTGAAAAGGTATCGTACAATTTAAAAATCATTTTCATTATTATGTTACTTTATTATGTTTTTATATTCTGGTAGTGAAAGATAATCATTAAAACAATTCTCAGAAAGTTATAGTCGCAGATTTTGAAACTTGAATATGTGTAAAAGATGTAATTAGTAGATAGTATACAGGATTTGTATTAAAATTATATTGAGAAATATAATTACAATAATATGGTAACAGCTAATGTTTTGTTTTACCTTTTCATGAAAAGACTAAATAAATTTAAACTCTACTATCATACTGATGTTAGGTTTGTATTGGAGGTATATTGAAGTTAATTTTTAAATGTTGTAACTTGTTTATTTAAATATTTCATTAACCGATTAGTGATTATACATGTGTTTATATTATACTTTAGTGTTAATTGAAACAATGGGAAACCTCAAGTAATATTAGAAGTCAGTTTTGGTAATCAGTTCATAAAGGGTACCTTTTTTAATAAATGATTTAATGTATGGAACTTGAAGGGTAATATTTGTGTTTCTCTCTTAATCATTATTCTACTTTACCTTATAAAATCTACCTACATTTGTTGTGTGTGATGAAATTTTTATATTTCAGTCGGTGGCTGAGGTGGCAGAGGATGTGTGGGATCGTTATGACCATGAATTTGGGACTGATTATTCTGGACTTTTCACGGCTCTTTCGCATGTTAATTATAATATTCGAACGGCTGCTGCTGATGCGTTAGCTGCTGTGTTAGATGAGTACCCAGATACATTACAGGTGATTACAGTTTGTTAATGCAATCGTTGACAAACCCATATAGACTTTTAATGAATTCTTACGTTAGTTCTTATAATTTACTTTTTTTAAGCAATCAAGTCTTTGGGATTTTAAAACATATTTTCTAAAGCTTCTCATCATTTTTATTCACAAAGTTATATTTTTATTGAAATTACAGACCTAATTATTGTGCAAAAGCAGCTTCTAGGATTGTTATCTTACAGGTTATTGCATTTTTCCAGGAATCGTTAGCAACTTTATTCTCACTTTATATTCGTGATGGTGGTATTGGTGAGGGAAACATTGATTCTGGTTGGATTGGAAGACAAGGGATTGCATTGGCTTTACATGCTGCAGCTGATGTACTTAGAACCAAAGACCTTCCAGTTGTTATGACGTTCCTAATATCCCGAGCACTGGTAAAGTATTTGCCTTTGAACCAGAAATTAGAATTTAGTTATTTTAGTGCATACTTTGAATTCATCTTTATGATGTCAACTACAGGCTGATGCCAATGCTGATGTTCGTGGAAGAATGATTAATGCCGGTATCTTGATTATTGACAAACACGGAAAGGAAAATGTCTCTTTGTTATTTCCCATATTTGAAAACTACTTAAACAAAAAGGTAGGTTTACCTTTTAAATTTCATTTTTCACTTCGTTATTATTTGTACTTTCTATTATTACATATTATATTTGACTTGACTTTTTAGGCAACGGATGAAGAAAAATATGATTTGGTACGAGAAGGCGTGGTCATCTTTACTGGAGCTTTAGCAAAACATTTATCCCAGGTTTAATATCATCTCTGACCATGATTTTTGTAGTTTGTTTTTCAATTATTAAAATATTTTGTTAAACAGGATGATCCTAAAGTGCATGCGGTTGTAGAGAAGTTGTTGGAGGTGCTAAACACTCCATCTGAAGCTGTTCAGAGGGCGGTTTCAAGCTGTCTTTCTCCCTTAATGAAATCAAAACAAGTATGCCATATGTTTTTCCATTAAAACATATATATGCATTTCACTTATGTTTTACTTACTGGTTATTATCTGGCATTAGGAAGATGCAATGTCACTTGTTAATAGGCTATTAGACCAGCTGATGAACAGTGAAAAATATGGCGAACGTCGTGGTGCAGCTTTTGGCCTTGCTGGTGTTATTAAAGGGTTTGGAATTTCTAGTTTGAAAAAGTATGGGGTCGCCACTGTGCTACGCGAAGGACTTGCAAATAGGTTTGTTTGCTCATTTAACTTAAACTAAGCAAGCGTTCGAGCGTGAACCGTTAAACGAATGGAGTATCCGTGTTCATTTGTAAAGAAAATCAGCGTGTTCGTTTGCTCATTAGAGTATAAACGAATGGTTCATGAACGCAAACAAACATAAGCAAACACAATTGAACGGACATTAATTCAAAGTTAAAGTGAACATTTGGTCTAAATATTTATAAAACTAGGCTTATTCTAATGGGTGATAATTTAGTTTCATAAAACCAAACTATATAACTAAATTATAAGGACCTAAAATTTTAAATGAATATATATAAACAAACGAACTTAAACAACCGTAAACAAACGAGCTTAAAAGAATTTAAATAAACAAACATTCACAACATACACGAACGAGATGTTTGCTCGTCTAACTAAATGAGCAAATTTTTGTGTGTGTGTGTTCATTTGTCAAATAAATGAACATAATCGAACTTCCTGTTGAATGGTTCACTAAATGTTTGGTTCGTTTACCAGCTTATTGTATTGTGCATAACTGCACATATGTTAAGTAGTATTGGCGGATTTTCTATACCATCTATCTCTCACCTTTTTTCTACTTGTTACAGCAAATGCAGTAACACATAGTTTTGATGAGTTTTTAATCCTGATATTTTAGGAATTCTGCTAAATGTCGCGAAGGATCTTTGTTGGCATTTGAATGCCTCTGTGAAAAGCTCGGGAAGTTGTTTGAACCATATGTAATATATTTGCTACCACTGCTTTTGGTTTCATTTTCCGATCAAGTGATTACTGTTCGGGAAGCTGCTGAAGGTGCTGCTCGTGCTATGATGTCCCAACTAACTGCCCAGGGGGTTAAACTTGTCCTTCCATCTCTTCTAAAGGTTCATATCTTTCCTTTTTTTACTTTTCCACCTCATCACTATGTATGGCCTCTTATTATGCATAATGGTTTTTCAGGGTCTTGAAGACAAAGCTTGGAGGACAAAACAGAGTAGTGTTCAACTTCTTGGAGCTATGGCTTATTGTGCTCCACAACAACTTTCTCAGTGTCTACCTAGGATTGTTCCAAAATTGACTGAGGTATCTTGGATAGAAACATAATCTGTAAACCGAGTTAATGGGATTTTCATGTAATTAAAATCAAAGCAAACCGAATTAATGGGATTTTCATTTTTAGATTTTAATTTTCTCCAACTTATAAGAATTTGAAAATTACAACCATACCCAGTAAATCCCTCAAATAGGTTTGGGGAGGGTGGGATGGCGGCAAGCCTTACCTCTATTCCTGAGGATAGAGAGGCTGCTTCCATAGAGACCCTCGGCTCCAAACACACAACCGTCAAATAAACAAACATAAAGATATATAAGAAAAATGATACCAATAACAAAAAGGTTATGAAAGAGTAGCATGGTAACAATAGCCAGAAATAATATTTGAAAAGTTATTGTAACTCAAATATATTAGCCTAAATGTATAATAATTAGTTAATTATTATTTAACAAAAAGATTTAGGCCCAAGTTCATTTATTTGGGTCTAACTCTTTTTTTTTGGTTCAAAATTTTCAAGTTTAAATTGCAATTCCGAAAAGGCCAAAGCTGAACCAAATTTAAACTGGAAAAAATCGAGATTTGGTTTGGTTTGAGCCCAAAACCGACCCAAACTGTTCATGATTTACATGGTAGTTTAGGATGGAAAATGGGCAGGTTGGACAGTTGACTGTTAATGGGTCAAAATGGGTATTTCAGTAATAAGCTATTTCCGTATTAGTTTGAAATCTTCGATTAAACTGATGTAATGATGTATTAGATTTTATGCTAGAAAATACACTTTGGGTGCATTTCGACCCTTTTGCTTTGCCGTTTTAACTTGTAGCTTTTATAAAATGTAACCAGATTGAACTAGTTCATAAGTAAACAGGTTGAGCTTGCCCGTTAATATTCATTCAATATGGTCAGATGTCTAAATTAATATCTGATTGATTCCAGGTGCTAACTGATACTCATCCAAAAGTGCAATCTGCTGGACAGACAGCACTCCAGCAGGTCTGGCAGTCTCACTATATTCTTAAAATCTACTGCTCATGTTTTTATTATATATATTCTTAACATGTGTATGCATCTTGTTTTTATAATATATAGGTTGGTAGTGTGATAAAGAATCCTGAAATTGCCTCACTCGTCCCAACTCTTTTAATGGGTCTTACAGACCCTAATGACTACACAAAGTATTCCCTTGATATTCTTCTTCAGGTAACCTCTTTTAACGTTTTTTTATTTCTTACGTTTAAATATTATCATTATTAAAATGATTATTTTTACTATATTGTTGGGTGTTTATTGATAATTTGTAGACAACTTTCATTAATTCAATTGATGCTCCTTCACTTGCTCTTTTGGTACCAATTGTTCATCGTGGATTGAGAGAAAGAAGCTCAGAAACGAAAAAGAAAGCTGCACAAATTGCTGGCAATATGTGTTCATTAGTCACTGACCCGAATGACATGCTTCCTTATATTGGTTTGCTTCTTCCTGAAATTAAAAAGGTATACTTTATAGTTTACACACAGTCGCACACATACACCCACATATATACACATAATAATACATAATTTTACAGGTATTAGTGGATCCAATTCCTGAAGTTCGGTCTGTAGCAGCCAGAGCCGTTGGATCTCTAATTAGAGGAATGGGTGAAGAGAATTTCCCGGATCTTGTTCCATGGTTATTAGATACACTCAAGTCGGACGGTAGTAATGTTGAACGCTCTGGTGCTGCCCAGGGGTTGAGTGAGGTTAGTAGCTATTTATTATTGTAATTATTGTTATTGTTATTATTATTCTTATTATTCTTATTATTTTTTTTTTGACTTTTTGAACCGTTATTGAAAAGAATCTGTCTTTTAATGTAGGTTGTGGCTGCTCTTGGAACAGAGTATTTTGAGAACCTTCTTCCTGACATCATACGTAACTGCTCTCATTCAAAGGCACCTGTGCGTGATGGTTATTTGACACTTTTCAAGGTGAACCAGTTTCTTTCATTTCATTTCATTTTATTTCAGTTTTGTATGTTTGTTTGCTAGCCATACTCAATAAGGTTATTATTTTTCTTGTAGTATCTTCCAAGATCATTAGGTGTACAGTTCCAAAACTACTTGCAGCAAGTCCTACCATCCATCTTAGATGGTAAGTTTCATCTTTAAGATCTTTTAACATAGGGTTCTTTTTATGATACAATTGACTAGATTGAGGCGCATGATTAATCTAACGCCCGCTTGTAATCAGGTCTTGCTGATGAAAACGAATCTGTACGTGAGGCTGCACTTGGTGCAGGGCACATACTTGTGGAGCATTATGCAATTACGTAAGTTTGATTTTTTGGAAAAAGAAATGTTAAATAAGTTTGAATATTTATTAAACAGTTTTTCTTTTTTTTTTTGGCCAGATCACTGCCTTTACTTCTTCCAGCTGTAGAAGACGGTATATTTAATGATAACTGGCGTATCCGTCAAAGTTCTGTGGAACTTTTGGGTGATTTATTATTTAAGGTACATCAACCTTATAGTTGTGTGGCCGTTTCTAGAATCTATTAGTTTATAATACTTATGTTTGTTGTATTAAGGTTGCTGGTACTTCTGGAAAAGCACTTCTTGAAGGTGGTAGTGATGACGAAGGTGCAAGTACTGAAGCACAAGGTCGTGCAATTATTGAAGTACTCGGTAAAGATAAACGTAATGAAGTACTTGCTGCACTTTATATGGTCCGGACAGATGTCAGCCTTTCAGTTCGCCAGGTATGCTATTATTATTGGCTGCAAAATATGTAATTTAAGGTGTCTAATACCTAGTTTATGTGTTCTTTTTGCAGGCTGCTTTACATGTATGGAAGACTATCGTTGCAAATACTCCTAAAACGTTAAAGGAAATAATGCCAGTTTTGATGGATACCCTTATCACTTCTCTTGCATCACCATCCTCTGAAAGGCGACAGGCATTTTGTTTATATTATGTTTTTTTAAGGTGTTTGTCACATGTTATGGAAACTGAATTGTTGATTATATGTTAAAGGCTGCTGGAAGAGCATTGGGTGAGCTTGTAAGGAAGCTTGGTGAGAGAGTTCTTCCTATGGTTATTCCTATCTTATCTCAAGGCTTGAAGGACCCTGATTCTAGCAGAAGACAAGTATTTTACTCTTTTATTCTTGTGATTTGTTTCTCGAAAGTTTTAACTTTTATTAATTGGTTTAATGTTTTTATTTACAGGGTGTTTGCACTGGTTTAAGTGAAGTGATGGCTAGTGCTGGTAGAAACCAATTATTAAGTTTCATGGATGAACTTATCCCCACTATCCGTACAGCTCTTTGTGATAGGTACATTTTGACTTCTCTAATTCTTTTGTTAATTATAACATTTGTTTGCTTTTTTTATATGTTTTGTGTTATATTAATTTCTATTATAGCATGGTTGAGGTTCGTGAAGCTGCTGGTGCTGCATTCAGTACTCTGTATAAGGTACTCTTACCGTTTAGGTCTAAGTTTTTTTTAAGTGTTTTTGTAAATAAATAGTGTTTCGTATGTTATTTTGAAATATTTTATTTATTTGTAGAGTGCTGGAATGCAAGCAATTGACGAAATTGTCCCAACTCTTCTTCATGCTTTGGAAGATGATGACATGGCAGATACTGCTCTTGATGGTCTAAAACAAATTTTGAGGTATTAAGAAACAAGACAGTGTTACCATTTTTATAGTTTCTTAATTTTTGTATAAACACTTGATGTTATATACTAAAAAAATAAATTATAAACAGTGTCAGGACTGCAGCTGTGTTGCCTCATATACTACCAAGGCTTGTTCATCTCCCGCTCTCGTACGCACCTAGAATCCATTCAATTTTTTAAAACACTTTGGTTTATCATTTATGATGCAAATTGTTAGTGGAAACTTGTTTTTTCAGTGCATTTAATGCACATGCTCTAGGAGCTGTTGCTGAGGTGGCAGGTGCTGGTTTGAATGCTCATCTGTCAACAGTTCTTCCTGCTTTGCTCTCTGCAATGGGAGATGATGATCATGAGGCATATTACTTTTCATTTTATAGCTTTTGGTGATCTTGAGTTTTTATTGCTAAATTGTACTTTATATGCATTATAGGATGTGCAAACTCTTGCAAAAAAGGCTGCAGAAACTGTTGTGTTAGTTATTGACGATGAAGGCATTGAATATTTGATATCAGAGCTTCTTAAAGCGGTTGGGGATAATCAGGTATATTTTTTAATTTTATATATCCTATTAGGATGAGATCTTTTTTTGTTATCTCATACTGCTATACAACTTGCAGGCTTCTACTAGACGCAGTTCTGCATATTTAATTGGATATTTCTTCAAAAACAGTAAACTGTATCTGGTGGACGAAGCACCAAATATGATGTCAACCCTCATCATCTTACTGAGTGACTCAGATTCTGCTACTGTATTGGTAATATTCTTAAACTTATCAATTATCGTCATATTCTTGTTTATATATTTTTTAATCTATTTAACAGGCTGCATGGGAAGCACTTTCAAGAGTTGTCGGCTCGGTTCCTAAAGAAAACCTCCTGTCTTATATTAAATTAGTCCGTGATGCTGTTTCCACTTCTCGAGACAAAGAACGTAGAAAGAAAAAGGTAAAAATATGTTTTGTTTTGTTAATATCACGTGCATGTTTTCAATAATTTTATTTTAATAATATATATTCCGTTTAATATGAGGTATCTGTACAGGGTGGGCCTGTTGTTATACCTGGCTTCTGTCTTCCAAAAGCCCTTCAGCCATTGCTCCCCATCTTTCTTCAGGTACATATTGATATTTGAACAAAATCTGGAGTTATAGATCCTTAAATTATTTGTTTTAACCTTTTCATTTTTGAACTTTAGGGTCTGACAAGTGGATCCGCTGAATTGAGAGAACAGGCCGCTCAGGGTCTTGGAGAATTAATTGAAGTAACAAGTGAAAAAGCTCTCAAGGAGTTTGTCATCCCTATTACAGGGTATCACATAATAAATGTATTGTTAGTATTATTTTTCTAAATAAAAATGATGCTTATTTCATATATTCGTTTCAGGCCTTTGATTAGAATTATAGGCGATCGATTCCCATGGCAAGTGAAAAGTGCAATTTTGTCAACTTTGACAATAATAATAGGAAAAGGTGGGATTGCTTTAAAACCGTTTCTGCCACAGTTACAAACCACATTTGTCAAATGCTTGCAAGACAGCACAAGGTATGATAGATCTCTTTTCTTGATTTTATTGTAATTTTATTAAGTCAACTGTTAAGTTGATGACTGACTATATAAATGAACATGAATGAATGCAGGACTATCCGTTCCAGTGCTGCATCAGCACTTGGGAAACTTAGCGCATTAAGTACCAGGGTTGATCCTCTCGTTGGCGATCTTCTATCTAACTTACAGGTGTGTGTTTAACTGTATTTAGAGAAAATTGCACAAATGGTCCCTGTGGTTTGACCATTGTGCAAGTTTGGTCCCCAAATTTTAGAAGTTTCAAACTCAGTCTTAAACTTGTGTGAGAGAGTAGCTGTTTAGTTTCCATCAGTAATCTTACTTAGTTCTTAATGAAAAAGTGATGTCATTTGTTATTCATTTGTGCAATTTTATTCTGTTTTTCTGTTTTAATTGAACTTTGTGTTGCTGAGAATAATGTTTGTTTACATATTAATAGACATCTGAAGGTGGGGTCCGCGAGGCAATATTGGCAGCTTTAAAAGGCGTTATCAAGCATGCTGGGAAGAGCGTTAGTGCTCCTGTTAAAACCCGTGTCTTTGATTATCTAAAACAGTTAATATACAATGACGATGATCAGATACGCGGTTCTTCAGCTAGAATTTTAGGCATTCTATCTGAGGTTTGGATTGTATTATTATATCTTGTCTTGTTCATTCGTTCTGCAGTCTTCTAACTATTTTTGAAACTTTTCTGTAATTGAAGCATTTGGAAGATGATCAAATATTTGAATTACTCGAGGAAGTTACGGACAATGCGTCTTCAGCCAGCTGGACGGCTCGGCATGGTGCACTGCTAACAATCTCATCAATGTTAAGGCACGTTCCTTCGATAATATCAGCATCTTCATCAGTCACTGTGGTTACCGACTGCCTGAAGAATAACTTGAAGGATGAAAAGGTTTTTCGTGTTTCTGTAATTATATGAATAATAGATAACAGGCTCGTTCGTTAGTTAAACAAGGTTATTTTAACGCAGTTTCCTGTTCGTGAAACGTCAACAAAAGCATTAGGAAGGCTTTTGCTTTATCAAGTTGAGAAGGATCCTTTGAATGCGAATTCACACAAGGGAATTATTGCGTCAATCGCATCTGCAATGCAGGATGATTCTAGTGAAGTTAGGAGGAGAGCATTATTTGCACTTAAAGCAGTTTCCAAAGTATGTTTACATGTATTATTTTATTTTATGTTTTTTAAGGAATGAGTTTAACTAATATAAGGGTTGGTTTGTTTTAGGAAAATCCTAAGGCGATAATGGCTCATGTTACAATATACGGTCCTGTGCTTGCTGAATGTTTGAAAGATGGAAGCACACCTGTGAGACTTGCAGCTGAAAGATGTGCTCTACATGCTCTTCAATTAACAAAAGGTAATATATATTATTGCGTTATTTTTCTAGACCTTTGTTGAATTTAACAATTTATTATATCTTTCAGGGACAGAAAATGTTCAAGCAGCACAAAAGTATATTACTGGGTTAGATGCAAGACGAATATCAAAGCTTTCTGAGTTCAGGTACTGTGTATATAGATTTGATTATTATTTTCACATCTTTAGGCTATAATATCAAAAGTATATTGTTGTTTTGATGACATATTTGTGTGTAAATGGGTGCAGTGATGCGAGTGATGACAGTGAAGATGACTCGGGAAGCGGTTAATTTGTATGCTTTTACCATCTATATTTTTGTATTAATAGGAAAAGAAAGGTACATGCATTTTGGATTATAAGCCAACCCATTACCCATACGGTTACTTTTAAAGAAAAACATAGTTTGTGGAAATGAGTGGAATTTGGGCGAGAGATGAACGTGCCCACTGGATCTTGCCTTTACTTGATCAAGTTTTAGTGGAAATTTTGGGAGTTAATTTACGATTTCTTTAATTTCACGAGCGATTTGGAAAGTATGAGGCGTAAATTTGGTTTCACCTACAATTCAAAACCTGTTAGGAGGAAGTGCAGGTTTGATTCAGGTTGGGACTGGTTTTTCAGTTAGTTGTTAATAACCGAAACTGACTTCAGTTAATAACCGGTTCCGATTTGGGAAATTGTTTTTTTGGTACCATTATGCAAAATTTGATACCACTGTTGCTATTTCTGGTTAGACTTTCAAGGAAAAAAACCTAATATCCCCCGTATGGTATTCCTGATACATTACCTTGACTTGTTTGTGAGAATAGTTCACACACAGTATCCCCAACTCTGCAAAAGCCTTGCCACGTCAGCGGCCATGTGGGCATAATGAAAACGATTATTTCTGTGCTATAACCAGTTGTCGAGTTTCATGAACTCTTCATTGGCACCGTCTAATGTCAAATCAAAGCACATTACATTATAAATTTATTTGAAGCTAATAGAAGAAACCGAAGTTGAGCTTGCAACTTTTGTACGTCAGTAGCCGCCCCAGCTACAACAACAATGTTAAGACAACAACCTCGTTTGGTCACCTAGTTTTGGGACCCGGGACCGGAAGTCGGGAATGGAAATTGAGACTAGCACGGGAACTAGATGATGCAAATGGCCAGCCTATGGCTGCTATTTATACTCGATGTTGACCATCCTTGGCTAACTCTTGGGCCAACCGGCAACGGCTTGCCGCTGCCTATGCTATTCATGTCAATAGACATGTGTCGGATTCTGCTGGCCCAACCGGCAACGGCCCCCCCGCCACCGGCAGTTTGGGTTATCCGATGCCTGATGAAACTGAAGTAGTTTTAACATTGTTGTATGTATTGATGGTTCCGATGTCGCCGCCAAACGAGGTTGTTTTAACATTGTTGTTTCTTCTATTACCTTCCAACCGACATCGGATAACCCAAACTGCCGGTGGACCGTGTTGGTCCTGCGCCTGTTTTTTTTATATACACGTGTCAGGGGTTGACGATTAGTCGATCGGATATTTTCATGGCTATGCGACAGCTCGTGTTCGGTATCTTCATGGCTATGCGACGGACTGTCAGCATGTGGGCGAGCTGCCTGCCATCCATAGTGGACCGTAGGTTAAAGGATATCGGTCCGCTATCAGCAACATTTGCAAAATTACGTTTGAACCCTAAACTTTAACTTTGGCAACAAAATAACTAAATGGCCCTTCTACTTCAATGTTGCTAAATTTGGCATGGAATTTACAGAATGTTACATTTTACGCACAATGCATCAATAAATCATCGTACTCAGTATATCTCACCAATAGCAAAGCTATGATAGGGTCTGAGGAGGGCAAGATGTAGACAGTCTTACCTCTACCCTTTAAGAATAGAGAGGCTACTTCCAGTGAGACCCCGGCTCGATAGTAGTTTTGTATTAAGCCTTGGACATAAGACACATAACACTCAACTATCAGGACACCGTCGATTGGTGTATGTAACCCCGCCGATTGGTGTATCTACTCTTGTCTTCCGGCTATCAACACCACCATATGATGCCTGATTAACCTTTCGCCACTTTTAATGTTATTTTCACGGGGTTAGTAAAATAACGTCAAAATTAGTGAAATTTCACTTTTGCCCACCCGAGAGTTTACACATATATACATTATATGCGCGCACCGCAAGCATGGCGATCAATGCATCAATAAAAAGCATAAGAAAATAAATATAAAACAAAACAAACTTAAAACAATAAAGAGAATAACAAAAAGATAAAAGTATAAGATATAAAAGTAAATACATACTAGATATCACGAAACTGATCCATGAAATCAAATCCCAATATCTCGGAATTATCAATACATACCCAATTAATCATCGATTCGCCGAAAATACAACGTCGGCAGTCCCGGCTCTGAGAAGGCAAAAAAATTTTGGGCCGAAGGCGAAATTTTTTTTGTGCCTTAATTAAGAAGTATTTTGTTGGTTTAAACAAACTTGGTTATAATTTGGATTGTGTAAAATTTTTTTGCATAAAAATGTGATTAAACAAGTCTCAAATGAGACTTGAACCAATAACATTTTAGTTAAGAGTAATATCCCTTTGCCACTAGACCAAACTGGTGGTTATGTAATTAAGTTTAAATATTAAATATACATATTGTTTTTAATAAAAATAAATATAATTTTTTTCTAAAAATTTCGGGCCTAACGGGGTGTCGGGCCTATGGCCGTCGATCACTCCGCCACCCCTATGGGCTGGCCTTGAACGCCGGCTACACCTACCATCTTACATCCGTCTTGACAAAAAATATTACATACGTGCCTACTAAAAATATCGAATGAGCCAGTTGCATATGTATAACATTGTAATGTTACGTCTCAAAAATATTATATAAGGTCCACGAAACGTATCCAATAAATTTAGACCAAGATTAATCAAATGTTAAGAATCTTCACTAGAAAAAAGAATGTAACCCTGCATAATAGTTATCAACAATTAGTTCCTATGATATCATTCTTTTTGCATTTACAATGCATTCTTGCACAATTTAGTGTTGATTTCACAATTTTAAAATGCAAAAAGAAAGTCAAAAGTTCAATAATTTAAAACTAGAGTTACTCTTTACAAAAACTGTTCGAACTAGTAGTCAATATAGACGATTAAAAAATTAAATCGACAATACGCATTTAAGACTCGTTTATTATGATAACAATTTACTTTATAGTTCTTTGAGTAATTAAACGTTGATGATAATTTTTTATAACTTTTTCTTCGTAGTGATGCTTGTGTTTGTTATTTTCTAGGGATTCATGGGTAATCATATTTAACGTGTCTTCCCATTCGCGCCATTCGACTTTTTATATTTAATTATTTAAAGAGTGTCATGTCGTCTAGCTTGTGTTATTAAACACGTGTACACTATAGTGTTAGGAAAAAAAAAACAATGTTTGGTAAAAAATGTCATGTTTACTTCAACAAACTCGTGTTTAGTAGGGCGGCCCTTGGTAGTGCGAGCCGGACAACCGGCCAAGGTTCGTAGTTTTTGGGAGCGAAAATTATATATATATATATATGGAATAGTTTAAGAGAGAAATAACATTATTGTAAGAAATGCGAGAAATGAATACATGCCACTAGTTTTGTATTAAGTTCTAAATGCTTAAATCTAAATAACAAAAAGTATTAATCATTCTCTTTCTTCAATTATTATAACAAATAAACCATAATACTTATCTGCTTAATTAATATAACTAATTAAATTCTTATAATTGAAAAATATTAAAAACTCATTTATTTTTATAACTTATTTTTTGTGTCTTGAATTTTTATCATACACAAATATAATTTATTCATACATTAAAATTTCTTTCTATCCAACACTAATTTCTTCCAACTCAATATATTAATATCCATCAACACATACTTACATTATAATGAATAGTACCAAAAAACTATTTTACATGTGTTTGCATTAGATATCAACAAAAAACATACAACCTACACAAAAACGTATAATCTACACTTGTTCTAAGAATAAGACAACATATAACCTACACACGAAAAACATATAACCTACACACAAAATTCATCATCAATAAAATACACATGCACACGAAAACATATATCCCACACACGAAAAACATACTACCTACATACGAAAATTTTATCTTACACAAATACAATTTATTCATACATTAGTTTCTTTTTATTTAAAACCAATTTCTTTAAACTCAACATATCAATATCCATCAACACTGTTAGGGCATGAATTTTATGCTGAGGATCCTTAATCCTTAACTATCTTATGGATAGATTATCCTCGAGATATGTATCAGGTTATGAAGGATCAACGATCCTCGGTATTATTTGTTTACTAATGATTGCGTTTAGTATGGTGATGTGTTAGACAGGTATAACAACTTTAAGATCCAGTTTGCTGTATATTTCACTACAAGACACCTGCGACACATGGTTGAGACTGCAGACTAAGCCAGTGGAAGAAGTAGCAGAATGATAGGACCAATTACTGAGTACTAAGAATGAGATATGTTATTCTTGAAGACGTACTTGGATCAATTATCCTCCTAGAGAGTTCTTTAGCTGAAGTCTGGATCCGGGATCCTTAGTCAACATAACTATTAATGGATGAGTTTCATATGAAGACCGACGTTTAGATAACAACAACGGCTCCTAGACCTAGTCCACCACTTAATTCGTTAATAAACGGCTATTAGCACGTGGTCAAAAAGCACGATGATGAAGAGTGGAAGACTAGCGGATTTATAGGATATAGTTGTTAGTTAGTTACTTGTTCTTTTTCTTTATATATTGAGTTGTGATCAACATTAGACATACACATTCACATGTATTCTAGCTGATAAGTCATCTGTAATCACATATAGCATTCGTTGATCCACAACTCCAACTCTTGTAACCCTTTTTGTCATAAATAAAGTTGACGGTGATAGTTTTCACCGTCCGGGGGTTTTTTGTGCCGGAGATTATAATAATCACGTACCAATCCGACCAAAGATTACGTTGTTAATCTTTGACCGAAGCAATTCGACCAAAGATTACGTTGTTAATTTTTGACCGAAGTAAGATTATCATAATCAAGGGTTTTTCCCCTCAAAATCACATCGCTGTGTTCATCAAGATTTCATATATACATTCACTGTTATCATGTTAGCACTATACCTCACTTTTACTAATTTGGATACACTATCCTTAGTTTATTTTTATCCAAAACAATTTGGCGCCCACCGTGGGGCAATTGGTGCTATAATCCATATTATTCCTATCTTTTTCAACCTTTTCATACCCATATTACTGTCAATGGCCTCTCAATCAACCTCTGCTTCATCGACCATGCCATCTACGGTTCCTCTCTCATCAAGGACGTTGCCGCCGATGCCTCCGCCAATCACGGGAGCACCTCGGCCTGCTGCTGGAAGCAAGACACAGCTGCCAGTCTTCCAGAGCTCGAGAACCACTGCTGCCACCCCGGTGGTTAGTACTAACAATGATGTTTCTATGTTTTCGCAGGTTAAAGCATACATGGAGCAGCAGAACAAGACCAACCAGAAGATCCTTCGTGAGATAGAAGATCTCAAGAAGACTAAGAGGCCAGCGGAGGATCACACTCCCCTGATACCCAGGATGCTGGATTTCACCACTTTAGGATCCATGGTTTAGTTTAATCAAGGATCATCTATCCTTCACCAAGGATCCATGGGTCAACAGACTCAAGGATCCTCATTGTTTCAGCCAGGATCATCTATCCTTCAACAAGGATCCATGGGTCAATCAACTCAAGGATCCTCATACCTCCAGCAAGGATCATCTATCCTTCAACCAGGGTCTATGGGTCAACTAGCTCAAGGATCCTCAGCTTTCCCACAAGGATCATCCATCCTTCAACCAGGATCCTCTGGGTGGTATCACCAGGGATCCTATAATTCCCAACCCCAAGGATCCCTCTTTCAGAATCAAGGATCCTCAGAAATTCAGAATCAGCGATCCTCCGAAGTTCATGAAGGAGATATAATCCCCATGCAAACCATAGCTTCTGGAGGACCAAATCCTATTGCAGACTCCTCTTATCCCAGCTACTCGTCCGGGATGCCTACCTTCACCCAGCAAAGAGGTAACCCATATGATCCTATATCCTTTAACGCTAACCGTGGTCCCGTGCAGGATGCAGGTATTAACCAAGCTATGGCCAAGGAGCTACAGAAGCTCAAGGATATGATATCCAGTGTTCCCGGGGTGATACGACCAATCCCCGAGATACTTGAGGGAAGTCACAAGTTATCCAGATTTACTCCACCTATTTGTGATGCTGAAATCCCGAAGGGGTTCCAGACCCCCAACATGAAGACTTATGATGGAACCACCGATCCTGAAGAGCACGTTGCACAATATAGGGAGCGTATGGAGATCAACCCTATCCCGGAGAGACTCAAGGAAGCTTGCTTGTGCAAAGGCTTCGGATCCACACTTACAGGATCCGCCTTAAAATGGCTGCTAAGTCTTCCTCCCTTTTCAGTTACTTCTTTTTCACATTTAGTTAACTTGTTCAACAGCCAATTTTCCTGCAGTAAGAAATTTGAGAAGTTAACTAGTGATTTATACCGAGTTATCCAACCTAGTGATGAATCCCTTAGGGATTTTTTTACGAGGTTCGGCAGGGAAGCTCTAGAAATCCCTAATCTTGACATGGCTACTGCTGTTGAAGCATTCAAGATGGGACTTCAGAGGGGCTCCCCCTTTTATGATGATCTTGTGATGACTCCTTGCAGGTCTCTAGATGAAGTAAGAAACAGGGCACTCCGGTTCATACGATTGGAAGACGACAAGAGGATCTAGGATCGTCTGGGGTCTCAAACAAAACAAGAATCCTCTGATAAGAATAAAGGATCCTCATACAGGAACAACAACTCAAAGCCGTACACCAAGTTCAACAATCAAAACGTATGAGCAGTCGAAGAAGGAGATGATGATGAAGACTATCCCTGCATCTCCGAGTATTGTTTCTCCGTAGATACCCATGGCTTAATTTGTGCTATGAAGGATCTAGGGGAGAAAGCAAGGTGGCCCCGCAAGAATGAGAAGACGACCACCTTCAAAGACAAGTCCAAGTGGTGTGCCTTCCACGGAGATTTTTGTCACATGACGGACGAATGCATCGGCTTAAGGAGGGAAATTGGATACCTCCTGAACAAGGGTCACTTTAAAGAACTCTTGGGAAGGAAAAAATCCAAGATCCAGGATCCTGAAGATTTTCCACAAAAATCAACACCACCACCACCAGACGCTCATGTGATCAACTTTGTCTCCAGAGACTACGAAATGTTTCAAGATTTGTGTTCTATAGAAGAACAACCCGCAGAAGAGTTCAAGCTAGACGATGAAAGAAGACCACTCATCACCACTACTCGAATAACTGATGAGAGAATCTTCTTTGATTCGAGTATCCAGGATCCTCACCAGGATGAACTGGATGTGCGAATGGTCAATTTCATCTATGGAGGATCCGACATATGTGGAACTTCCTTCTCCGCAGCAAAAAGGCTCGCCAAAGAGATCAAGTTGGATAACGGAGACCGACCAATAGTATCCACCACTTTGACGACAGACAAAAGGATCTTCTTCGATGAGGTAGACAAACTAAACATCCAGGATCCTCATTATTGGGTGTAGATTTTTTATCCTCAGGATGAGCTACGATTCAAGGATTCTGAGCTATCCTGTCAATGCTAATATTCCGAGGATGATATTTGACTAATTCAATTGTCCTATATTACTTATATTTGTTTTGCAGATAAGATCACGTGCTAAATATGCTAATTCGAACGTGGACTTACAACGACTAATGCTTGGACTTTGTCAATTGGAACGTGGGCAAGCAACGGATTATGGAGGCAATAGTCTAGGGTTTCCGGATTATTCGGGATAACAGTTGTAACTTTTTTCTTATATAAACGAGCTGATAATATCATTAGAACACACACCTTCACTTACCTAGCTACTAGCATACACTGTAACACATAGTTTACGATCACTTATCAGCTCCACTACTTGTAACCACCATTTTGTTATTAATAAAAGTGACGGTGATAGTTTTCACAGTACGAGGGTTTTTTGTGCCGGAGATTATCATAATCATGTACCAATTCGACCAAATATTACGTTGTTAATCTTTGACCGAAGCAATTCGACCAAAGATTACGTTGTTAATTTTTGACCGAGACAAGATTATCATAATCAAGGGTTTTTTCCCTCGTAATCACATCGCTGTGTTCAATCTCTTTATCATCAAGCACTCCACCTCACACACTAATTTGATCAAAATTTGCTTTGCTAATTTTTGACCGAAACAATTTGGCGCCCACCGTGGGGCAATCGGTGCTTTGATCATTATCAACTCTCAAATCAAGCCTTACTTTCAATATCCACAACATGTCTTCCCAACCAAAGATTGTTTCTTCCTCTGCCGCAGCCTCAGATTCCTCCGTGAAGCCTTCCATGCCTCCTCCTCCTTCTGCTGCTATTATTCCGAAGAAACCGGAAAACACTCAGAAGAAAGCTGCTACTCCCGTGTTCCCAGGAGCAAGACCATCTCCCCAGGATCCCATTATGGTGTCCAATAATGACCTTCTATCTATGTATAGACGGTTACAGGAGCAGATGGATCGCCAGAACAAGACCAACCAGATGCTTGTGAAAGAACTGGAAGACTTCAGGAAGGCCAAACAGCCGGTGGAAGAATTTACACCACTAATCCCGAGATCTCTGGATTTCACTCCTTCAGGATCTTCAGGATTAGTGCGTCTAGAGTCAACCACGGCCTACAACCCTGGATTCTCGCTCTTCCAGCACTCAGGGTCTGCAGGACTGTACTCGTCTGGATCCCAAGGATACTTGCTTGCATCCTTTGCTGGGCCGTTTCAACATGCAGGCTCCTCAGGATTGTCGCAGCAGGGAGGATCCTTAGGTCCTTATCAGCAGGCGTTATCCTCAGGATTGTCGCAGCAGGGAGGATCCTCAGGTCCTTATCAGCAGGTGGTATCCTCAAGATTTCCGCAACAGGCAGGATTCTCAGGAGTGCCTCCATCAGGATCCTTCAATCCTCAGCAGTCATTTGCTCAGACTCAGCAATTTGCAGGGTCCTCTGAGATGCACCAGGGAGACTTCATCCCGATGCAGGCTAAAACTTCTGCCACTCCTTTTGTCACTCCAGGAAATACTATGTTTAGGAATACCAGCTACAACACCCAAACTGTTCCTTAGAATATCAATCAGGGTAACACTTTCAATACAATTCCTTTTAATGCTAATCAAGGATTTTTGCAGGATGCAGGCATAAGTTCAAGTTTAGCCCGAGAATAACAGAAGCTTAAGGACATGATATCAAATTTTCCTGGTGTAATCCGTCCCATAGCTGAAGTTCCCACTGATAGTCACAGAGTATCCCGATTTGTGCCATCAATTGGTGACGTGCAGATCCCAAAACGGTTTCAAACCCCAAATATGAAACTGTACGATGGTTCAACGGATCCCAAGGAACACGTCGCACAGTATAGAGAGCGTATGGAGATCAACCCAATCCCTATGGAAATCAAGAAAGCATGTCTTTGCAAGGGATTTGGGTCTACCTTGACCGGAGCAGCCATGAAATGGCTACTGAGTATTCCTCCTAATACTATCACTTCTTTTTCTTATTTATTAACTTGTTTAATAACCAGTTTTCTTACAGTAAAACATTTGAGAAAATGACAGGTGATCTTTACAGGGTTATCCAAAATCCTAGGGAATCCTTGAGAGATTTTATTACCAGGTTTAGCAAGGAGTCGTTGGAAATTCCAAATCTAAACCCGGCTTCAGCAGTGGAAGCTCTTAAGCTGGGGTTAGAAAAGGCTCCTCTTTCTATGATGATCTTGTTATGACTCCATGCAGGTCATTAGATGAAGTAAGAAGCAGAGCTCTGAGGTTTATCAGGCTGGAAGATGATAAGAAAAACTATAAGATCGGTATCCCGAAGTACGATCAGAAGAACAGGAAGGCCGAATCCCCAGGAAAATCATATCGGTCAAAGCCTTACTACAAGCCTGATAACCCTAGGTTCAATGAAGTAGATGATGAGGATGATGAAGAATATCCTAAAGTTTCTGAATATTGTTTTTCTGTTGATATTGGTGGATTAATGTGTGCTATGCAGGATTTAGGAGAAAAAGCCAGGTGGCCAAAGAAGATGGAAAAACAAGGAGCCTACAAAGACAAATCAAAATGGTGTGCCTTCCACGAAGACTTTGGGCACTTGACCGATGATTGCATTGCACTCAGAAGGGAGATCAGCTATCTTCTCAGCAAGGGCCACTTGAAAGAGCTACTTGGTAGGAAAAAGGGAAGATAGCAGAATCCTGAAAAAGTTCCTGAGAAGCCGACTCCCCCACCAATGGATGCAAAAACAATTATGTTCATATTCAGAGGATCCGACATCTGTGGAACCTCTTACTCTGCCGCAAAAAGAAATGCTGACCAAAGAAAGCTAGAAGTGGTTGACAAACCGACAAAGACATCCATCCTCACTCAAGCAAAGACCATAACCTTTGATGAAAGCGATAGAGTCCATATTCAGGATCCTCACCATGATAGTTTGGTAATAACATTATATATGGCTAACCATTATGTGCGCAGGATCCTCAAAGATGGTGGAAGCTCTGTCAACATTATTCAACTAGATGTGCTGAGAAAGATGAACATTCCTGAGGATGAGATTATCCCCAGATCCTCAGTACTGGTTGGATTCAGTGGAGAAACTAAAATTACTATTGGGGATTTAAGCTCCCAGTATATGTCGAAGGGGTAAATAAAATGCAAAAAATTTGTGTTATTGACTGTTTGTCTTGTTGCAATATTATATTAGGCAGGCCCTGGATAGACGACATGGAAGTAGTCCCCTCCACTTACCACAAATGTGTGAAACTCCCAAGTCCATGGGGAGTTATCAAAATCATCAGTGATCAACAAGATGCAAAGAATTGCTACACCTCTTCTATGAAGTGTACTGCCAAATCCCAGCAGGCATAGCAATTACAAAAGCCAGCACGAGACGTAATTGAGGCCAGGGAACAAGAAATTAAAGAAGTACTTCCTTATCCCGAGGATCCTGAAGTCAAAGTGCTGATGGGAACGAGCATTCCTGAGGATATTGAGTCAAAATTGCTCGATTTCCTCAAGTCGAGACTGACAACATTTGCATGGAAACATGAAGATATGACAGGTATTTCCAAAGATATCATAACACATAAACTTGGAATTGATAATTCTTTCAAGCCAATCCATCAAAAGAGAATAAAGTTTGCACGTGAGAGAAACACAATTATCCAGGAAGAAGTTGAAAGACTTTTGAAGGCAAATATAATTAGGGAAGTCCAATATCCCCGATGGTTAGAAAATGTAGTAGTTGTGTAGAAAAAGAATGGAAAATGGAGAGTTTGTGTAGATTTCACAGACTTGAATAAGGCTTGTCCTAAAGATCCATTCCCTCTGCCACACATCGATTCAATGGTAGATGCTACAGCCGGCCACGAGATGCTAACATTTATGGATGCATCATCAGGATTTCAGCAAATACAAATGGAGCTCTCAGATCAAGAAGACACAGCCTTCATGACTTCCACAGGTATTTATTGTTATATTGCTATGCCCTTTGGACTTAGAAATGCAGGTGCAACCTATCAGAGGTTAGTTAACATGATGTTCAAAGAGCAACTGGAGGACACAATGGAGGTCTATATTGATGATATGGTGGTGAAGTCCAAGAAAGCTGAGGATCACCTCCAGGATCTCAAGACTGCATTTGATATCCTCGACAAATATAAGATGAAGCTGAATCCTGCAAAGTGCCTTTTCGGAGTAAAAGCTGGCAAATTCTTGGGATATATGGTCACCAAAAGGGGAATAGAGGCGAGTCCAGAGCAGATACAAGTTATCCTGAATCTGAAATCTTCAGCATCAGTCAAAGATGTTCAAACACTAACCGGCAAGATAGCGGCACTCAACAGATTCATATCCGAATCCTCAGAAAAGTGCAAAGAATTTTATGATATCCTGAGGAAAAACAAAAGATTCGAGTGGACCAGTAAGCATGAAAAAGCTTTAATGTCCTTAAAAGCTTATCTCACTTCTGCTCCTCTACTGGTAAAAACCGAAGAAGGTGAACCTCTATCTCTATATCTAGCTGTACCAATAATGATGTGAGTGCAGTTTTAGCTAAGGATCTCGAAAGTCAACAGCATCCCATCTATTATGTAAGTAAGAGTTTATTGGATGCTGAAACCATGTATTCTTATCTTGAGAAATTAATTTTAGCACTTATTATGGCATCTACTAAATTTAGACATTATTTTGAAACTCCTCTTATTCTTGTTAAAACTAATTACCCTATTAAGTCTGTTTTGAGAAAACTAGAAATGTCAGTTAGGATGGCAAAATGGGTTGTAAAGCTGAGTGCATATGATATAGCATATGAACCTAGGACTGCCATCAAATCCCAGGCATTAGCAGACTTTGTGGCTGATTTCACCAGTGAACTTAAGGAAGAAGCAGACTTGGAAGTCCAACAACTTGAAGAAACCAAAGATAAGTGGACTCTATACACTGATGATGCTTCAAATGTTAGAGGAACTGGTCACGGGATCCTGTTGAAATCGCCACAGGGGGACATTATACCCCAATCCATATCCTGCGGATTCCAAGCCACAAACAATGAGGCAGAATATGAAGCTTTGATAGCAGGATTACAACTAGCAATCAACATGAAATTCAGGTTTATCCAAGTACATGTTGATTCATTATTATTAACTAATCACTTTAATGGTTCATATACTGTTATAGGAGAAAAACAAATGAAATACTTAGAGCTAGTAAAAAAACTAGCAAAGTATTTCGAAATGTTTGATATTTCACAGGTACCTAGAGAAGAAAATGTTGAAGCAGATGCCCTAACATACATAGCTTCATCCTTCAAGATGCTGGAAGATGTTAAAATCCCCATCATACACATCCTGAGCCCAGCAATAGAAGAGCAAGGTGTCAATGAAATATCAGAAGATGATGACATGAGAGCCAAGGATCCTGAGGATAATGCAAATTCTTGGATTATTCCGATCAGGAAATATATTCAGGATGGAGTTATACCCAAGGATGAAAACCCAAGAGCTTTTCGCTCAAAGGTAATACCATATACTATAATGAATGATATATTATACAGAAAATCTCTTGCAGGACCATATCTTAGGTGCTTGGAGAAGGCAGAAGATCAAGAAGTTCTTCAGGATATCCATGAAGGAGACTGTGGGAATCATACTGGGGGCAGAGCACTATTCTCCAAAATCCTGAGAACAGGATACTTCTGGCCAACGATGAAGAGAGATGCTATAAATTATTGTATCATATTATAATTCATAGCATTCTACACCAGCCGGCTGAACCATTGTATCATATTATATCCCCTTGGCGGTTCATGAAGTGGGGTATGGATATCGTGGGAAAGCTACCAAGAGCTCCGGGAGGAAAAGTCTTTATGCTGGCAATGACAGACAATTTCTCGAAGTGGATCGAGGCTGAATCTTTTGTTCAAGTTAGAGAGAAGGAAGTTATCTCATTCATCAAGCGCAATATCCTGACAAGATTTGGAATCCCGGCAGAAATAGTGTGTGACAATGGCTCGCAGTTCATCGGCAAGAGAACAACTAACTTCTGTGCCAGTTGGGGAATCAAAATGATCACTTCAACACCTGTCCATCCTCAGGCTAACGGACAGGCCGAGTCAAGCAACAAAATTATTATCAACAACCTGAAGAAAAAGTTGGGGTCTAAGAAAGGAAAGTGGGCCGAGGAACTACTCTTTGTTCTTTGGGCAGACAGGACCACTTCAAAGAATGTTACTGGTCAGACTCCTTTCTCATTGGTGTTTGGAGCTGAAGTAGTTATCCCAACAGAGATGGTTATCCCTACAGCTAGAGTCAGTCATCAAAATCCCGAAAATAACACTCAAACTCTACTTGAAGATTTAGATGAAGTAGAAGAACTCAGGGATTTAGCGAATATTAGAATGGCCTCTTATCAACAGAAGATAGTAAAGTCCTACAACAAGAATATCAGGGTTCATAGATTTCAGGAAGGGGATTTGGTTCTCCGAAAAGCCTTACAGAATACTACAAATCCTGCATATGGAAAGCTTGCACCAAAGTGGGAAGGTCCTTACTTGATAGATTCGAAAGCATGAATGGGGTCATACAGATTGTCTACTTTGGATGGTGACTCACTGCCAGGGCTTGGAACGCTATCCACCTCAAAAATATTTTATGTAAGGCTTCTTTCCCGAAGATAATTGCTATCCTGAGGTATGTAACAGTAATGTTAAACAAATAAGGTATTTATTCGAATTTACATTTTTATTCATTTTTCAATATTATTATTCTTTTATCATGGTACTGACTTAAGCATCGGAGGGGTGTTGGCAAGGCTAACACCCACCCCTCACTTAGAGTTGACTGTTTTGTAGCCTAAAGACATGTGGTATCCCCACACGGGATAAAGTATATTTGGGCCTTGTCGCCAGTATATGTGGGCCTTGTCGCCAGTCTTCTTGGGCCTTGTCTCTAGTCTTCTTGGGCCTTGTCACCAGTTTCTTTGGCCTTAGTCGCCAGTTAAGGTATTTTTTAATGCCTTCTAAGGTTTAAGGGGTTTTCACCTCTTCTTAAGATCGCCTGTAGCGCACGCTTATTCAGCCGTAGTTTGAGAGACGGGGCTAGCACATGAAATATAGTGACTTGTTACCTTGTTATCCTCAGCTATTGGTTTGAATCTCAAGTTTATGGTAGACGTACCATTTCCTAAGGTTTAAGGGGTTTTCCCCTCTTCTCAAGGGCCTTGTCGCCAGTTTATTCCTAAGGTTTAAGGGGTTTTCACATCTTCTTAAGGGCCTTGTCGCCAGTTTATTCCTAAGGTTTAAGGGGTTTTCACCTCTTCTAAGGGCCTTGTCGCCAGTTTCTTTAGGCCTTGTCGCCAGATTGTTGAGGCCTTGTCGCCAGAATTTATAAAATTATTTTCAGGATAATGTTGATATTGCAATTTAATCGCTATATCCCCAGGATTAGAGGAGCATCCTAGGCAATGGTTTTATTGCAAAAATAAGATGGTCTAGACATTATCCAGGTTAATTGATATACGATTCTGGTAAGATTACCTATTTGTGAATATTCTATCTTTCGTATTATTTGTAAGATAAAGTTTATGACTTGGTATTGGTTTGTTGAATAAAACTTAAGCTATTACTAAGAAAATTTTCATTTCTAACAAAATTAAATTTTTCTCTAAACGGAAAAAAAGAAACGATACCAATATAAGTCATAAAAAGTTATACTAATATTATCATGCAGGAAAAGATGATTCGGGTTTCACTAAAAATGGAGCCCATCCACCAGAACCATCATATTGTTCTAAAGCAGGAAATAAAAGATGGTTTGGGCTTCGTCCTGAACCAGGATCCCTCCACCCAAACCATTATCCTAAGAGTGCTACATTATCCTTACAGAACCAAAATGAAAATTGTTCAAAACCACCATCACGAACACATTAACACAACCTGAACACCCGGTTCAAGCCTTGTCACCTTCACCATGGTCACCCTCCTTGTTCTCCGACTCCGTCACCTCACCAGCCTTGGTTTCCTTAACCTCTTCACTAGCACCAGCATCCTTGATCCCTTCAGAAGTACCTGCCACATCATCTTCTTCAAACTTCTCCCCCTTTAGAATCTTCAGCTTCTTCTTCAAAGCCGTGGAGTTCCAGGAGTCCATCGTATAGCCCTTCGCTTGCACTTCCTTCAACATCTTGAGCATCGACTCCAGGATACTGGTGGCTGCATACTTCTTGGCTTCTTCAAGGAATTTAGTCTTCTCCAACTCAAATGAGGCTCTGAGAACCACAATCTCTTTATCCTTCCTTTTGAGTAGCTTATCCTTTATGTCAACAGCATGTAGAAGATTGGCAACCTTGACCTCAGCCTCTCTCTGAGCCGATTCAGCATCTTGGGATCTCTGACGGTAACCTTCAGTTTTCTGTTATCCCCAAATTAACATAAGTTTTTCTGCAGTTTACTATTTTCAGGATAAACAAAAGTACTTACTGTTCCAAGAAAGTTGGCGAGAGCTTGTAGCTTCTCCACAGCATCAGTAGTGCTCATATCGGCAAAAGGCTCGGTCTCAGCTGAAGTAGTGGCTTTCCTCTTCTTCTGTGCAGCGCTTTTGTAGCGAGTCATCGGAACTCTCACTACCGGGGAGAGGGTCTTGGAGTGTTCTTGTTTAACCACGATCCTATCCTCGATAAGGTCGTCCAGGTCGACTAAGCTGAAAGAAGACTTCGGCATCCCTATACAACAATTTATCAAGTTATTTCCAAGAAACTGAAATCCTAAGAATTTCATAAAAAACCCAAAAAAACTTACCAGAAGACATACTCTCAACAGACTTCGCAACGGTCACACTTGTTTCCCCTGTTTCTTCTTCTACCCAGAACTCTCTATCCTCCGGCGGAACCTTAAACGACGCTTTAAGCCTTCTATTCGTATCCTTCCTATACTTTATCAAATCTTCAAACACAACTACCAAAAAAATCGTATTAACACAAATTATTTGCAAAAAGAAGTCTTATCCTAAGAATTTCCTACCCTTGTGAACCCATTTAATAGGCAAGCTCATTCCGTCGGGAATACAGTCGCGACGCACGAAGAAGAATTTTTCTTCCAATCAGGGTCACTACCGGACACCTTGGGAACCATATAAAGACGGTTGGGTTTGGACTGAAGACAGTAGCGGAAAGATCCGTGGGTACGGAGGTTATAGGTCGCGGCTATCTCAGGTACGCCTATCGACAACCCATGGGTTTTATTCAATCGATCTACAGTAGCCAAGACTCTCCACACCATTGGCATGACTTGGGAGTAAGAGAACCTGATAACATCAAAGAACTCTTTGATAAGCGGAGAAAACGGATATGAAAGGCCAATTGAAAAGGGATAATAAAAGAAGCAAACCCAGGTTTTGGAAGAAAAGTCAGCCTTTACTTTAGGGTCATACGGCTTAATAATAGCTTCAGAAGGTAGTAAGCCCGAGTCTTTTAGAAATATAATATCTAGATCTCTAAAAAGACACTGGTCTTCATTGGTGGCCGGAATGAGAGTCTGGTCAACAAAATCATCCGAGGTTGCGAAGGAGAAAGAATTGGGCGCTCGAGGGGTTCTCTTCCTCATTATCTTGTCATGATGCAAAATGAGGCAAAATAAAACTTGGTAATAATATTCATAAAATTTAAAACAGTCCATAACTTATGGATTTGTATATTTATAATTAATAGAGTTTGGGTTCGTATTATTTTAGATTCTTAGACGGCTTTTTGTTTATGGGCTTCTTCGCCCTTCTACGTTATCGCCACATAGAAAACGGGACTTCGAGGTCCCTCTTGATAACGTCTCGTTGTGTATAAAGACTTTTTATTACCTCATTATATATATGTGTGTGTGTGTATGCACGCGCGTATGAGAGAGTGTGAAAAGTTGAAAAGGACTCCACCACAAATCACTTATGTCGCCCGGCCTAGCCACACTGCCGTAACCCTTTCCGCCCATCTGAAACCGCCCCTCGGCAGTGATCCAAGGGGTTACCGCCCCTTTGCCCTCCTCTTTGACGCCAACAAAGAATGGTCTAATACAAGGGTCGGCGATGAGGATTTAAATACAACAGTCGAGTTGATAATAAGAATGCTCGTGTGTCCTAACAAGCTATTTGATTTATATATATATATATATATATATAAAGGATCCAATACAATAATTTCTAATCGTACATTACGTACGCGACTCGTATTCCCGTCGATTTCAAATAACACGCGGTGGCAATACTGTAATTTTCATCAAATCTGATCCACTGCTCCCATAAATTCAGTCCACCTTCACCATGACCGTTCAACAATCCGTCACCATCCAATGATTCTGTCCACCGTCCACCATCCAGCGATTCCGACCACCGTACACCATCTTCCTCCGTCGACTTGTTCACATGTCAATTGATAAAATTGGCCAATTGAAATTGAAGTTGTTGAACTAATTGATCAATTAGACTTTGAAATTGGTCCAATTAATCATCAATTTGAAGTTTCAGTTGATCAATTTTGAGTTTTGAGTGATGGGTTTTAACTGAACATTTTAAGCCTGAACGTTTAAATGTTTAAGGCTGAAACATTTAAGATGTTTTTTTTTTGTCAGAACTTCTTAGAACGTTTAAAGATTTTCTTTTTTGGTCAGAACATGTTAGAACGTTTAAAGATGTTCAGTTTTGTTTCATAACGTTTAAAGATGTTCTTTTTTTTTGTTAGAACTTCTTTGAACGTATTAGAACGTTTAAAGTGCTTTATTTCTGCAATTCCATAATCAATTGATGTTTTTGTTAGAACTTCTAAACCTTTTTATTAGAACTTCTAAAGTTTTGGTACAGAACTTCTAAACTTGAACGTTTAAAGGTGTTCGTTTTTTGTCAGAACATTTAAATGTACAGTGGCTTCAGTTTTGTTTAACATCCAAAATAAGTTGCAACTGTAAAATTGAAGGCTCAAATTTGTATGATTAGGCGAAAAATTGAAGAACAAACAACAATCGTTTGTCTAATTGTAAAAAAATTGACCGGTTGTGTTTGAAGTTTATTCGCAGGCAACGAACATTTTTAGGTTTAGATAACTCTATATAGTTTGATGTCAATCTGTAGATTAGTTTGATATGGATCGACGATTGAATTGTATTGATATGGATGGGCATCCGATGAATCAATTGATGAATTAGATCGTACAATTAATTTAGGTTATTTACGATTATGCCACCGCGTAAAAACTAACTCGATGTTTATAAAGCTCGCGTACCTAATGTACGATAACTGATTATTGTAGAATAACCCAATATATATATATATATATATATATATATATGTTTCAGTCAAAAATTAACAAACTAACTTTTGATCAAATTAGTGCGTGAGGTGGAGTGCTTGATAGTAAAATGAATGAACACAGAGATATGATTACGAGGGAAAAAAACCCTTAATTATGATAATCTTATCTCGGTCAAAAATTAACAACGTAATCTTCGGTCTAATTGTTTCGGTCAGAGATTAGTAATGTACTCTTTGGTCGAATTGATACTTGATTATAATAATCTCTGGCACAAAAAACCCCCGGACAGTGAAAACTATCACCGTCGCTATTATTAATAATAAAAATGGTGGTTACAAGTGGTGGAGCTGATAAGTGATCGTAAGCTATGTGTTATAGTGATTGCTAGTAAGCTAGGTCGTGAAAGTGTGTGTTCTAGTGATATTATCAGCTCGTTTATATAAAATAAAGTTACAACTGTTATCCTGAACAATCCGAAAACCCTAGACTATTTCTTCAATAATTCGTTGCTTGCCCACGTTCCATTTGACGAAGTTCAAGCACTAGCCGTTGTAAGTCCACGTTCATATCAGCATATTTAACACGTGATTTTATCTTCAAAACAAAGAAAAATAATATAGGACAATTGAATTAGTCAAACCTCATCCTCGGAATATTAGCGTTGACGGGATAGCCCAAAATCCTTGAATCGTAGCTCAACCTGAGGATATAAAATCTATACCGAACAATTGCCCCCAATTTTTACAGATAACGCGTGACAGCTGTAAAAATTTCAAATTTTGAAAAGTAAAATATCTTCTGCCAACTGAAAGGACATGCACGCGGATTGAGGAAACCCTATAACCGTACTTCCAGGTTACAATCAAACCATTTCTCAATCTCAAAATAATAATTCCTCCATCGGTTTACAATCAGGTTAGTTCCTCTTTCTCGCCTTCTTTAATTTCTTCAAATTTTCCTTCCGATCTGAACGATAATGAGGAAGAGAACCCCTCGAGCGCCCAATCCTTTCTCCTTCATAACCTAGGAAGACTTTGTCGATCAAGCTCACATTCCGGCCACCGATGAAGACCAGTGTCTTTTTAGAGATCTAGATATTATATTTCTAGAAGACTCGGGTTTACTACCTGCTGAAGCTGTTATTAGGCCCTATGATCCCAAAGTCAAGGCTGACTTTTCCTCCAAAACCTGGATTTGCTTTTTTCACTACCCCTTTTTGATTGGCCTTTCATATCCGTTTGTCCCGCTTATCAAGGAATTCTTTGACGTCACTGGATTCTCTTACTCCCAAGTCATTGTGATGGTGTGGAGAGTCTTGGCCACCGTAGATCGATTGAATAAAACCCATGGGCTGTCGATTGGTATACCTGAGATAGCTGCCGCCTATAACCTCCATACACACGGGTCTTTCCGCTACTGCCTTCAATCCAAATCCAGCCATCTTTACATGGTCCCCAAGGTGTCCATTAGTGACCCTGACTGGAAGAAAAAATTCTTTTTCGTTCGTCGCGACTCTATTCCCGATGGAATGAACTTGCCTATTAATGGGTTCACAAGGGTAGGAAATCTTTAGGATAGAATTTCTTATGCAAATGTTTTGTGTTAATATGGTTTCTTTGTTGGCAGTTGTGTTTGAGGATTTGGTAAAGTATAAGAAGGATACAAATAGAAGGCTTAAAGTGTTGTTCAAGATTCCGCCGGAGGATAGGGAGTTCTGGTTAGAAGAAGAAACGGGAGAAACAAGTGTAACTGCTGCAAAGTCTGTTGAGAGCATGTCTTCTGGTAAGTACTTTCGGTTTTTAATGAAATCCTTAAGATTTTACTTTCTTGGGAATAACTTGATAAATTGTTGTATAGGGATGCCGAAGCCAAAGTCTTCTTTCAGCTTAGTTGATCTGGACGACCACCTTGAGGATAGGACCGTGGTAAAGCAAGAACACTCCAAGACCGCTTCTCCGATAGTGAGAGTTCCGACGACCCGTCAAAAAAGTGCTGCACAGAAGAAGAGGAAAGCCACTACTTCAGCCGAGACTGAACCCTTTGCCGATATGAGCACTACTGATGTTGTGGAGAAGCTGCAAGCTCTTGCCAACTTTCTTGGGACAGTAAGTACTTTCGTTTATCCTGAAAATAGTAAACTGCAGAAAACTTATGTTAATTTGGGGATAACAGAAAACTGAAGGTTACCGTCGGAGATCCCAAGATGCTGAGTTGGCTCAAAAAAAGGCTGAGGTTAAGGATGCCGATCTCCTGCATGCTGCGGACCTCAAGGATAAGCTTCTCAAAAAGAAGGATAAAGAGATTTTGGATCTCAGAGCCTCATTTGAGTTAGAGAAGACCGAGTTCCTCGAAGAGGCCAAAAAGTGTGCAGCCACCAGTATCCTGGAGTCGATGATCAAGATGTCAGAGGAAGTTCTAGCGAAAGGCTACGCGATGGATTCCTGGAACTCTGCGGCTTGGAGGAAGAAGATGAAGATGCTGAGGGGTGAGAAGATTGAGGAAGATGATGTGGCGGGCACTTCTGAAGTGGTCAAGGAGGCAGGTGTTAGCGAGGAGGTGAAGGAAGACAAGGTTGGTGAGGTGACGGAGTCGGAGAAGAAGGAGGGTGATCAAGGTGAAGGTGACAAGGTCTGAATCGGGTGTTTCGGTTGTGTTAACGTGTTTGTGATGGTGATTTTAAATAATTTTTATTTTGGTTATATAAGGATAATGTAGCACTCTTAGGATAATGGTTTGGGTGGAGGGATCCTGGTTCAGGACGAAGCCTAAACCGTGTTTTATTTCCTGCTCTAGAACAATAAGATGGTTCGGGTGGATGGGCTCTGTTTTGAGTGAAACCCGAATCATCTTTTCCTGCATGATAATATTAGTATAACTTTTTATGACTTATATTGGTATCCTTTCCCCTTTTTCCATTTAGAGAAAAATTTAAGTTTGTTAGAACTAAAAAATCTTTTAATAATAGCTTAAATTTTATTCAACAAACCTATACCAAGTCATAAACTTTATTTTGTAAATAATACGAAAAATAGAATATTCACAAATAGGAAATCATACCAGAATTGTGTATCAATTAACCTGGATAATGTCTAGACCACCTTATTTTTGCAATAAGACCATTGCTTAGGATGCTCCTCTAATCCTGGGGATGAGATTGCAATATCAGCATTATCTTGAAAATAATGTCATAAATTCTGGTGACAAGGCCTCAATAATCTGGCGACAAGGCCTAAATAAACCGGCGACAAGGCCCTTAGAAGAGGTGAAAACCCCTTAAACCTTAGGAGTAAAATGGCGACATGGCCCGTGAGAAGAGGTGAAAACCCCTTAAACCTTAAGATTGGTACGTCTACCATTAACTTGAGATTCAAACCAATAGCTGAGGATAACGAGGTAACAAGTCACTATATTTCATGTGTTGGCCCCGTCTCTCGAACTACGGCCGAATAAACGTGCGCTACAGGCGAAAACCCCTTAAACCTTAGAAAGTATTGAATATTACCTTTAACTGGCGACAAAGGCCGATTGGCGACAAGGCTCCGAGAATAGGTGAAAATCCCTTAAACCTTATAGATAAACTGGCGACATGGCCCTTGAGAAGAGGTGAAAACCCCTTAAACCTTGGAGATAAACTGGCGACATGGCCTAAAAATACTAGCGACAAGACCCAAATTAACTCCGTTCCATATGGGAATACCACATATCTTCAAGCTACAAAACAGTCAACTCTAAGTAAGGGGTGGGCTAACACCCCTCTGATGCTTAAGTCAGTACCAGGATAGAAGAAGAATAATAATATTGAAAAAATAAAAATATAAATTAGAATACGTACCTTAGTTGTTTAACAACACTGTTAAATTATCCTCGGGATAGAAATCTTACATAAAATATTTTTTGAGGTGGATAGCGTTCCAAGCCCTTGGTAGTAAGTCACCATCCAAAGTGGACAATCTGTATGCCCCCTTTCCTGCTTCTGAATCTATCAAGTAATGACCTTCCCACTTTGGTGCAAGCTTTCCATCTGCAGGATTTGTAGTATTCTGAAAGGCTTTTCGGAGAACCAAATCCCCTTCTTGAAATCTACGAACCCTGATATTCTTGTTGTAGGACTTTGCTATATTCTGCTGGTAAGAGGCCATTCTGATCTTTGCTAAATCCCTGAGTTCATCTACTGCATCTAAATCTTCAAGTAGACTTTGAGTGTTATCTTCGGGATTTTGATGACTGACTCTAGCTGTAGGGATAACCATCTCTGTCGGGATAACTGCTTCAGCTCCAAACACCAATGTGAAAGGAGTCTGACCAGTAGCATTCTTTGAAGTGGTCCTGTCTGCCCAAAGAACAAAGGGTAGTTCCTCAGCCCACTTTCCTTTCTTAGACCCCAACTCTTTCTTCAGGTTGTTGATAATAATTTCGTTGCTTGACTCGTCCTGTCCGTTAGCCTGAGAATGGACAGGTGTTGAAGTGATCATTTTGATTCCCCAACTGGCACAGAAGTTAGTTGTTCTCTTGCTGATGAACTGCGAGCCATTGTCACACACTATTTCTGCCGGGATTCCAAATCTTGTCAGGATATTGCGCATGATGAATGAGATAACTTCCTTCTCTCTGACTTGAACAAATGATTCAGCCTCGATCCACTTCGAGAAATAGTCTGTCATTGCCAGCATAAAGACTTTTCCTCCCGGAGCTCTTGGTAGCTTTCCCACGATATCCATACCCCACTTCATGAAAGGCCAAGGGGATATAATATGATACAATGATTCAGCCGGCTGGTGCAAAATGTTGCTGTGTCTTTGGCATGCATCACACTTCTGAGAATAATTCATAGCATCCCTCTTCATCGTTGGCCAGAAGTATCTTGTTCTCAGGATTTTGGAGAATAGTGCTCTGCCCCCAGTATGATTCCCACAATCTCCTTCACGGATATCCTGAAGAACTTCTTGAGCTTCTGCCTACTCCAAGCACCTAAGATATGGTCATGCAAGAGATTTTCTGTATAATATATCATTCATTATAGTATATGGGATTACCTTTATGCGAAAAGCTCTTGGTTTTTCATCCTTGGGGATAACTCCATCCTGAATATATTTCCTGATCGGAATAATCCAAGAATTTTCATTATCCTCAGGATCCTTGGCTCTCATATCTTCATCATCTTCTGATATTTCATTGACACCTTGCTCTTCTATTGCTGGGCTCAGGATGTGTATGATGGGAATCTTGGCACCTTCCGGTATTTTGAAGGATGAAGCTAAGTATGCTAAGGCATCTGCTTCAACATTCTCTTCTCTAGGTACCTGTGAAATTTCAAACATTTCGAAACACCTTGCTAGTTTTTTAACTAGCTCTAAGTATTTCATTAGTTTTTCTCCTATAACAGTATATGAACCATTAAAGTGATTAGTTAATAATAATGAATCAACATGTACTTGAATAAGCCTGATTTTCATGTCGATTGCTAGTTGTAATCCTGCTATCAAGGCTTCATATTCCGCCTCATTGTTTGTGGCTTGGAATCCGCAAGATATGGATGGAGGTATAATGTCCCCCTGTGGCGATTTCAGCAGGATGCCGAGACTTGTTCCTCTAACGTTTGAAGCACCATCAGTGTATAGAGTCCACTTATCTTTGGTCTCTTCAAGTTGTTGGACTTCCAAGTCTGCTTCTTAATTTCACTGGTGAAATCAGCCACAAAGTCTGTCAATGCCTGGGATTTGATGGCAGTCCTAGGTTCATATGCTATATCATAAGCGTTTAGCTTTACATCCCATTTTGCCATCCTACCTGACATTTCTGGTTTCCTCAAAACAGACTTAATAGGGTAATTAGTTTTAACAAGAATAGTATGAGTTTCAAAATAATGTCTAAGTTTAGTAGATGCCATAATAAGTGCTAAATTTAATTTCTCAAGATAAGAATACCTGGTTTCAGCATCCAACAAACTCTTACTTACATAATAGATGGGATGTTGTTGACCTTCAAGTTCCTTTGCCAAAACTGCACTTACAACATTATTTGATACAGCTAGATATAGAGATAGAGGTTCACCTTCTTCGGGTTTTACCAGCAGAGGAGCAGAAGAAAGATAAGCTTTTAAGGACATTAAAGCTTTCTCGTGCTTACTGGTCCACTCGAACCTTTTGTTTTTCCTCAGGATATCATAAAATTCTTTACACTTTTCAGAGGATTTGGATATGAATCTGTTGAATGCTGCTATCCTGCCAGTCAGCCTTTGAACATCTTTGACTGATGCTGGGGATTTCAGGTTCAGGATAGCTTGTATCTGCTCTGGACTCGCCTCTATCCCTCTTTTGGTGACCATGTATCCCAAGAATTTTCCAGCCTTCGCTCCGAAATGGCACTTTACAGGGTTCAGCTTCATGTTATATTTGTCGAGGATATCGAATGCAGTCTTGAGATCCTGGAGGTGGTCCTCAGCTTTCTTGGACTTCACCACCATATCATCAATATAAACTTCCATCGTGTCCCCCAGTTGCTCTTTGAACATCATGTTAACTAACCTCTGATAGGTTGCACCTGCATTTCTAAGTCCAAAATGGCATAGCAATATAACAATAAATACATGTGGGAGTCATGAAGGCTATGTCTTCTTGATCTGAGGGCTACATTTGGATTTACTGAAATCCTGAGGATGTGTCCATAAATGTCAGCATCTCGTGGCCGGCTGTAGCATCTACCATTGAATCGATGTGTGGCAGAGGGAATGGATCCTGAGGACAGGCTTTATTCAAGTCTGTGAAATCCACACAAACTCTCCATTTTCCATTCTTTTTCTGCACGACCACCACATTTGCCAACAAACTCTCCATTTTCCATTCTTTCAACTTATTCTTAGATAATTGTGTTTCTCTCAGGTGCGAACTTTCTTCTCTTTTGATGGATTGGCCTGAAAGAATTATCAATTCCATGTTTATGTGTTATAATATCTTTGGAAATACCTGTCATATCCTCATGTTTCCATGCAAATGTTGACAGTCGTGATTTGAGGAAATCGAGCAATTTTGACTCAATATCCTCAGGAATGCTGGTTCCCATCAGCACTTTGACTTTAGGATCCTTGGGATAAGGAAGTACTTCTTTGATTTCTTGTTCCCTGGCCTCCATTACGCCTCGTGCTGGTTTCTGTAATTTCTACGCCTACTGGGGTTTGGTAGTACACTTCATAGAGGATGTGTAGCAATTCTTTGCGTCTTGTTGATCACCGATGATTTTGATAACTCCCCACGGACTTGGGAGGTTCACACATTGGTGGTAAGTGGAGGGGACTGCTTCCATGTCGTGTATCCAGGTCCTTCCTAATATAATATTGCAACAAGACAAACAATCAATAACACAAATTTTTTGCATTTTATTTACCCCTTCGACGTATACTGGGAGCTTGATATCCCCAATAGTATTCTTAGTTTCTCCACTGAATCCGACCAGTACTGAGGAATTGTGGATAATTTCATCCTCAGGAATGTTCATCTTCCTCAGCACATCTAGTTGAATAATGTTGACAGAGCTTCCACCATCTATGAGAATCCTGCGCACATAATGGTTAGCCACATATAATATTATTACCAAACTATCATGGTGAGGATCCTGAATATGGATTATGTCGCTTTCATCAAAGGTTATGGTCTTTGCTTGAGTGAGAATGGATGTCTTTGTCGGTCTGTCAACCACTTCTAGCTTTCTTTGGTCATCATTTCTTTTTGCAGCAGAGTAAGAGGTTCCACAGATGTCGGATCCTCCGGATATGAACATAATTGTTTAAGCATCCGTTGGTGGGGGAGTCGGCTTCTCAAGAACTTTTTCAGGATTCTGCTCTCTTCCCCTTTTCCTGCCAAGTAGCTCTTTCAAGTGGCCCTTACTAAGAAGATAGCTTATCTCCCTTCTGAGTGCAATGCAATCATCGGTCAAGTGCCCAAAGTCTTCATGGAAGGCACACCATTTTGATTTGTCTTTGTAGGCTCCTTGTTTTTCCATCTTCTTTGGCCACCTGGCTTTTTCACCTAAATCTTGCATAGCACACATTAATCCACCAATATCAACAGGAAAACAATATTCATAAACCTTAGGATATTCTTCATTATCCTCATCATCTACTGCATTGATCCTGGGGTTATCAGGCTTATAGTAGGGTTTTGACCGATACGATTTTCCTAGGGATTGGGCCTTCCTGTTCGTCTGGTCATACTTTGGGATATCAATATTTTTAGAGATTATCTTATCGTCTTCCAGCCTGATAAACCTCAGAGCTCTGCTTTTTTCTTCATCTAATGGCTTGCATGGAGTCATAACGAGATCATCATAGAAAGAGGAGCCTTTTTCTAACCCCAGCTTAAGAGCTTCCACTGCTGAAGCTGGGTTTAGATTTGGAATTTTCAATGACTCCTTGCTAAACCTGGTAATAAAATCTCTCAAGGATTCCCTAGAATTCTGGGTAACCCTGTAAAGATCACCAGTCATTTTCTCAAAAGTTCTACTGCAAGAAAACTGGTTATTAAACAAGTAATTAAATGAGAAAAAGAAGTGATAGTATTAGGAGGAATACTCAGTAGCCATTTCATGGCTGCTTCAGTCAAGGTAGACCCAAACCCTTTGCAAAGACACGCTTTCTTGATTTCCATCGGGATTGGGTTGATCTCCATACGCTCTCTGTATTGTGCAACGTGTTCCTCAGGATCCGTAGAACCGTCATACAGCTTCATATTTGGGGTTTGAAACCATTTAGGGATCTGTACGTCACCAATTGATGGTACGAATCGGGATACTCTGTGACTATCAGTGGGGACTTCAGCTATGGGACGGATTACACCAGGAACATTTGATATCATGTCCTTAAGCTTCTGTAATTCCCGGGCTAAACTTGAAGTTATACCTGCATCCTGCAAAAATCCTTGATTAGCATTAAAAGGAATTGTATTGAAAGTGTTACCCTGGTTAGTATTCTGAGGAACTGTTTGGGTGTTGTAGCTCGCATTCCCAAACACAGTATTTCCTGGAGTGACAAATGGAGTGGCCGAAGTGATAGCCTGCATCGGGATGAAGTCTCCCTGGTGCATCTCAGAGGATCCTACAAACCCTGATGGAGGCAATCCTGAGAATCCTGCTTGTTGCTGAAATCCTGAGGATACCACCTGCTGATAAGGACATGAGGATCCTGTCTGGTGGGACAATCCTGAGGATCCGGAGTGCTGGAACGATCCTGTGGGTCCTCCGTGCTGCGAAAATCCTGAGGATAACACCTGCTGATAAGGACCTGAGGATAACGCCTAATGGAACAATCCTGAGGATCTAGATTGTTGGAAAGTTGAGAACCCGGGATTGTACGCCATGGCTGTTTTCGGATTCACCAATCCTGAACATCCTGAAGGAGTCAAATCCAGAGATATTGGGATTAGTGGTGTAAATTCTTCCACCGGCTGTTTGGCCTTCCTGAAATCTTCCAGTTCCTTCACAAGAATCTGGTTGGTCTTGTTCTGGCGATCCATCTGCTCCTGTAACCGTCTATACATAGACAGAAGGTCATTGTTGGACACCATAATGGGATCCCGGGGAGATGGTCTTGTTCCTGAGAACACGGGAGTAGCAGCTTTCTTCTGAGCGATTTTCGGTTTCTTCGGAATAATAGCAGCAGAAGGAGGAGGAGGCATGGAAGGCTTCACGGAGGAATCTGAGGCTGCGGCAGAGGAAGAAACCATCTTTGGTTGGGAAGACATGTTGTGGATATTGAAAGTAAGGTTTGGATTGATGGTTAATAATGATTAAAGCACCGATTGCCCCACGATGGGCGCCAAATTGTTTCGGTCAAAAATTAACAAACTAACTTTTGATCAAATTAGTGCGTGAGGTAGAGTGCTTGATAGTAAAATGAATGAACACAGAGATATGATTACGAGGGAAAAAACCCTTGATTATGATAATCTTATCTCGGTCAAAATTAACAACGTAATCTTTGGTCGAATTGCTTCGGTCAGGGATTAGTAATGTAATCTTTGGTCGAATTGATACTTGATTATAATAATCTCCGGCACAAAAAACCCCCGGACAGTGAAAACTATCATCGTCGCTATTATTAATAATAAAAATGGTGGTTACAAGTGGTGGAGCTGATAAGTGATCGTAAAGCTACGTGTTACAGTGATTGCTAGTAAGCTAGGTCGTGAAAGTGTGTGATCTAGTGATATTATCAGCTCGTTTATATAAGATAAAGTTACAACTGTTATCCCGAACAATCCGAAAACCCTAGACTATTTCTTCAATAATCCGTTGCTTGCCCACGTTCCATTTGACGAAGTTCAAGCACTAGCCGTTGTAAGTCCACGTTCATTTCAGCATATTTAACACGTGATCTTATCTGCAAAACAAAGAAAAATATTATGGGACAATTGAATTAGTCAAACCTCATCCTCGGAATATTAGCGTTGACAGGATAGCTCAAAATCTTTGAATAGTAGCTCATCCTGAGGATAGAAAATCTACACCCAACAATATATATATATATATATATATATATATATATATATATATATATATATATTGTTTTTTAAATTTAGTTTGGGCTGGATAGCTTAAGTGACTTATGGATAAAAACAAAGTTTTGGACCCAATATAATTAAAATGATTAAGATCCAAACCTATTTTTAGTAAACAAACAAACAAATATATAAAAGAACATATATGTATATATATATGGTGGGGTTAAAATAAGAAGTGGAGTGTGTCTAAGAAGTGTAAGAAGTAACCTGGTGCCTTAGATATATTGATCGGATGATGGATATGGAAAGTGTGTTTATTGTGTGGTATGTTTTATTTTAGTTGTGGTGTGTTTATTGTGTGGTGTGTTTTATTAGATCTAATGGTGAAAACACATTTTCTACACTTAGGAAAAATCTAATTCTTATTATAACATTGGGGTGGGATCTAGAAAGAACTCATTTTAAAAGAGAGAACTAATAAAAAATTAGTTTAACTTTTTTTTAAAATAATATTTTTTTATTTTTTTACTTTCCTCCTTCTAATAGGATGATATTGTTCCTAAAAAAGGTAAAAAATACGTCGATGTAATGCATATATGCATTAATGTGCATTGCATATATAAAATAGTGCTTTATTGCATATAATACAACAAAAATGCATATAATATAATACTATTGCAAATATACAATACAAACAACTGTATATATGTTATTCAACACTATTTTAAATATTAAAATGCACACTACTACACATATGGATTATAAAAAAATTGATGTATTGCATATATGTATTACAACGAGTTTTTTTTTGTTTTTTTTGTGGTGAAGAATAACAACATATAAGAAGGATAAAAAAATTTTAAAATTATTTTTTTAATTAAATTAAAAATATTTCATTATTAATGCTCTAGTTCTCTCTTTGAGGATGAGTTCTCTTTTGATCATTTTCCTATATATATATATATATATATACATGTTCAAGAGGGAACTCAAAAAAAGTGGGGAACCTAGGAACTCTTCATTTTACATTTAAAAAAATACTAAAAAATGTAAAAAAAACACATTTTTACATAATCTTTTTAGAGTTTTTTACATGTAAACACATGTAAAAGCCGTTTTTCAAAAATAATTTTTTTTTAGTTTTCATTTAAAAAACATAAAAACATTTTTTTTACAAAATTACTTCTTTTATTGAAATGTCTTCTACATGTATTTATAAAAATAATCCAATAAAGTTTATGTTAAACTAATTTTTATTTGTGAAATCGAGCTTTATATTATTTTTTTACATGTAAAATAAAGAGTTCCTCAGTTCCTCACTTTTTTGAGTTTCTTTTTGAATCTGCCCATACATATATATATATATAGGGTAAGGTTAATGTAAAAAACAATAGTTTTGTGAGAAGAATAAGAATAGATCTGGGCCCTTAGATTTAGGATCTAGTGGTTGAGATTAATAGTTTCTAAAAACCATATAGTTTCCTATTTACATGGTGTAGTGTCCTATTTATGTGGTGTGATTTATTTTAAAGCATTTCACACTTCTCACAAAACAATTGTTTTTTATTTGAACCATCTTCTATATATATATATATATGTTTAAGTTCAAGAGAGAAATGATATTAATGCGAGAAATGAATACGAGCCACTAGTTTTATTTTAGGTTTTAAATATTTAAAAATAAATAAAAAATATGTAAATGCAACAATAAATGCACTCTCTCTCTCTCCAATTAATACAACTAGTATAAACATTGTAACATCTCGTTTTCTCGTTTCGGTTAATAAAATAATAATATTGAGTAGTATGAGTTGGGCTTGTGTTGGGTAAAATGGATATGGGTTATGGACTTGGATTAAAAAGAAAGGAAGAAAAGACCATGGGCTTGAGCCCATGGCCCATATTATATAAACCATACTTATGCATTAATCCATTCATTTCCACTAACTCCATACACCATCAAAAACACACACTTATCTCTCTCTCATCCTACTTTTTCTCTCTAGCCGAAATCACCAAGAAACCGAGCATCAACCCGAGGTAATGATATTATGATATTGTATAGATCCAAAACCATTGGATTTAGTCACGAAACGAAAAGCCGACACCTTTAAACCGTTAAAATCACGAGATCCGGGTGGAATCGGGTATAAAACGAACCAAATATGAGCTTAGGGGTCACCCTAGCTTAGATCTAGATCGAACGAGACGAAAAAAAGGCGAAAAAGGTGTTGAAACGGCTGAGATCTCGCTTTTCCGGTGAGATCCCGGTTTTCCGGCGATGACGGCGCCAAAAAAACGTAGCCTAAGATGCCAGAGAATGTTCTGACATTCTGACCTAACCCTAATTTGTTAACGGAGAGTTAACGAACTAGAGGTAATTCGTCAAGTGGTTCGTTAACAGAAGCTTAACGAACTAACCAAATTCGTTATGTTAATTCGTTAAGGAAAAGATAACGAATTAATCCCAATTCGTTATGACCATTCGTTAAAAGGAGATAACGAATTAGAAGGTTCAATTCGTTACTGAGGGGTCATTCGTTATGCTGACCGGTTCATTATAAGGGTTCAGTTCGTTATAAAGTCCAATTCGTTTAAGGACCAGTTCGTTATAAGGGTTCAGTTCATTATAAAGTCCAATTCGTTTAAGGACCAGTACGTTATAATAATCAATTCGTTATAAAGTAACGAATGGGTTCATTTGTTATGAACCCCACTCGTTGAAGAACTGGCTAACGAATTAGAAGATCAAAAGAATGACAGAACCGTCCTTGGACTTAGGAAAGAATGATTTAATTACAAAAAATAGCCCTTGAACTTTATTAATTTATAAAAGATACCTTAAAGAATTAAGAGGTTAACAATAAAATATTATCATGAAATCCTAATGGAAAAAAGGTTTCCAAGCTGACCTGCCAGTTTAACCCCAGCCAGGGGCTCTGCCCCTTGGACCCCGCTAGGGGCTGCCGCCCTGAGAACCCCGCTACCAGGGGCTCTGCCCCGGACCCCCGTTCGTTGAGGGTTATAATTGAACTAGAAATACGATATGGATAGTGATAGTAATTAATATGCGTAATTGCTATACAGTTACTCGCGCACAGCTAAAGAGGGGAATAACCGTAAACGGTGAACGCAACCGCATTGAGGTGAGTTTCTAGCCCCATTTCCTTGTTATGTTTTCGGGGCTGTGTGCATACTCGATGTAACAGTTAATACACTTACCTTAAATGGTAAGTGTATGACATGTATGATTTATGTGATAGATATTATGTTATGAATGTGAATGAAAGCTTGTCGGTACGTAAACGATCTTCGGATATTGCACGTATTGACAAGGGAGGTATGTATATGAAAGATGGATGTGTATGATATATATATATACAACATACGAATATGTTTGAATGATTAAAGAAAATATATGTATGTTATGGGTATGTAAAGACAGTATGTACGAAGATGAAGAAGTAAGGGATCAGACCCTAATAATATCTGAGATAGAGAAGAAAAAGATAAGACCCTAATAATATCTGATATAGAGAAGAAATGGATCAGACCCTAATAATATCTGAGATAGACAAGAAAGGGATAAGACCCTAATAATATCTGAGATAGACAAGAAAGGGATCAGACCCTAATAATATCTGAGATAGACAGCGGAAAGAGGGATCAAACCCTAATAAGATCTAAGATAGAATGGACAGTAATTATATAGTATGAAAGTATGTAATGAAAGTAAATTAGTAAAGTAATCATTATGTATCTTCGGATGCATAATGGAAGGTAAGTATATGTATTGCATGATGTATGATTAACTAGAACTCACTCAGAGTAGCTGACTTTTAGTATGCACGTAGGTGAGTAGAAATGAGACAGTTGGCTTGAGCGGGGACACATGGCGGAAGAATAAGCGTCTGGCATCTGAAGACACAAGTTGTTTTATGTTTAATGTTTTAATGTTGAAAGACAAGAATGTTTAAGACATGTTATGATTTATTATGTAATGTTTATGAAAGTTTTATATTTCGTGTAAAGTTTTAATTAACTCTGATATTTAGAACTGTGTTTATGAGTAAATCCAACGTCCAATGTAGGGAACCGAGAACGAGGCCTTACAACCATAATAAATACACTCTCTAATTAATATATCTAACTAATTTAACTATAATAATTAAAAAGATAAAAACACTACTTTAGTTTTATTTTTTATTTACACATTCTTCATTTTATTCAACATAAATACAATTGATTCATATAATACTATTTCTTTATATTAAAAAAATAATTTCCACTCAATTTATTAGCATATATCATCGTATTTTTTAACACTAAATATCAAAAAATAATATATTTTTTTCAATTGGTATGCCCATAAAAATTATTGTCATAAATAATAATTAAAAAATACCATACAAATGTGTCCATTAAATGTAAACAATAAATATACAACCTACACAAAGTTATATAACCTACACTTGTTTTGAGCAATAAAAACGTACAACATACAAAAAGCATACAACTTACATATGTAATTCGATATCAACAATTATATAAACTACATAAATATACACATATCCTATATCATCTTTAATTGTTGCATAATTGCCACATTCATCAAAAGCTTACCTATATCATCTTTAATGGTTAGTAAATCGTGTTTCATGTGAATCTTGCATCCACTTTCCGTTGCTTGACCAATACTTATGATATTGCATTGTAGAGACGGGATGTAGTAGACATAAGTCTACAGACGCTGCTCCCTCGTTTTTTCTTCAATTAAGATTGACCCTTTTCCCGAATGTCAATACAAGATTCGTCTCCGAACTTCACCTTTCCGATGACACGTTCATATAGTTCATAAAAATATGTTTTATTACCCGATATGTGATTCGATGCTTCGTTGTTGAGATACCAGACATCTTTTTTTACATCGGCTCAGTTTCGAAACGCTTTGGAAACACTCTGTCTTCATTCAGAAGAACCGTTTTTCATCACCTTTTATCATAAATTAAGATGGATCAAAATCATTGATCAAATTAGATTCTTCATTTTTCTTCATACGTTCTGGCAGATATACACAAAGTGATCGAAATTATCACAAAGGTAACACTAAAGTTGTTAAACAATCCTTTCTACCCCTTTGAGAATCATTTGTTCCTCTTTGACCCGTATGCCTTGACTCACGATGTTGACCATCTCGGTTGCCACAACCATATTGATCATCATCCTCTTGTTATTTACCTCCGGTTTCACTGCCTCTTCCGTATGTCCGTGAACTCGGCCAACCCTTACATGGGCTACCAGACTGATCATACTGCTGGCCTTTGTTACTCCGCTCCGATTAATTGAGAAGTAACTGGCCTTGTGAATTTGAAGCGCGTTCTCTCCCTCGTAGACGTTTCTCGAACACCTTAAGTATTCCAACAACATCCTCAAACATCATACTATCAAGATCAACACTTTGCTTGATTGACTCTACAGTTGGAAGTATTTGTCTGGAACCGCGTCCAGTAACTTCTTAACCAAGAAATCTTGCTCGAACATGTGACCTAGATTTGTTGTCTTTGAAGCCATACTTGTTATTTATCTGCAAACTCGTCAACAGTCTCGACTTTCTTCATATTGAGTTTCTCAATTCACTTTTCAGAGTTAGAAGTCGAGCCTTTTGAACTCGCTCGGCCCCCAACGTATCCTGCTTTCAAAGCGGTTCATATTTCTCGAGCATTCTTATATTGAACAGTCTGAAGAAGAATATCACCTTCCACAACTTGAAACATAAACGATCTTGCCATTATATTCTTCTTCGTAGCAATAAACGCACCCTCTTTTGGTTGAACGACTTCCCATAGCCCTTGATCGTCCAAAATCGCTTTCACCACAATCGCCTATATGATGTAATTTGTTCCGTTTAGCTCTGTAACCTGTAGTATACCCCCAGTCGCTTTTGGTTCGATTATCGGATCTTCTTTGTCACCTACCACTGTCGGTGTCGAACCCCCTTGCTCCACTTCGTTGGAACAAAGATAAATCAATATGTCCCATACCTCTTTTTCAGAACCGAACCCGCTTTCTCACAAAATAAATCAAACCTTGGTTAAAACCATTCAACCCGTGTAAAAAACAAACTCTGAATCAAACCTACTCGTTCAACCCAAATAAAATACGAACTCTGATTTAAAACATCTTATTCAACCCAAATAAAAACCCAACAATAATTCTTGTTTAACCAATAAAAAAACCAGATTGATTGTCCGGATTCTTTGTAAAAATAAATAAGTAAAGAACCTTATTTTTCTTTATTTGTGTCTTCTTGACTTGTTCAAAGTGCAAAACTGCAAATCCAGTTGACAAAAAAAGGACCGAAATCATTTTCCTTTTTGCCTATAAATTCGCTACCTACGAAACAAGCATTTCCTCACAAGTTAGTTCTCGGTGATTTCCCAACTTGAAACCCAAGAACAACAAACTGCTATACGGACCCAAAATGTAACAATCGAATCAAGATTCTTGTTCAATCATGAATTAGAACTATGATGAAAACTCAATGACACGGCAATGGCGACCATATGAATTTGGTCACTGTGGCGGGTGGTGGTGTTCTCCCAGTCGGTGGCGGTAATTCAAGTCCCGGATCGATAATCAAACACGAATTAAACAACTAACTCATTTATTATAGAAGAAATATAACTCAAAAACCCCTATTACATATGACCCGTGTTTCTCTTTATGAACCCTAACTTAGTTATATCAACTTCTTTTTAACAATCCCTAACTTGGTTGCATCTATTTATAATATTAACTCAACTTAGCTAACAAGAAACCTAGTAATCCTAACTTGATCATTAGGCATCCTATTAATAACCCTCTTAATTCTTGGATCAGTGGGCCTTACACTCGGACAAAACAACAACTGAGCCAACATTTTATATGATGTGTTGAAGACTCAAATTGAATACAAGAAAACTACATTTTATAACAAAATATATTTAATTTTTACTTTTCATATGCTATTATTGTTTACCAAAACTAAATATAAAAAATTATATAGATAGTGAGATTACATATATTTAGTAAACTAGTGTTTTTGTCGGCACGTTCTGATAGGCAGGTCGGTAAAACACGGGCGGTGGTAAAACACAAGCGTTGATATGGTAAGTTGACGTGAATTCGGTCGATTTCGATTACGTGCGTTATTGTATCGGAGCTAAGACAAAAATAAAACAAAAAGTATAAAAGTTTGGGTGGACCAATGGCGTAACGTCGGTCAGTAAAACTCGATCATCTGTAAAACCCGACCGTTATCGATCCCCAACGTTGACGCGGTTAAGTCTACGCGACTTCAGCGGGGGTTACATCAAGTTTGTTACTGTACCGGAACTTAAAAAACCAAAATCAGCATTCGATCAGTTTTCGTTACGATACTGGAATTAAAACAAAACGCGGCGGGTCTACGCGTATTTAGTCAGTTTCAGCATGGTACCGTAACTAAAACAAAATAATATAAAAATAGCAAAAGCAAAATTCACATTATATTTTCATTACGGCCGAAACTATAAAAAAAAAATACTAACAATAGGGTGCCGCAAAATGGCTTAACAGGGGCTTTAGCACCAAACTTCTTAATTATATTATATAATAATATATTAATATAAGTAAATTATCATATAAAAGTATATGTAAAAAAGTTGGTGAATATATAGTGCTGTTTTTTTGTTTGTTTTTAAATCTCTTAAGTGATTGGTTTTTCCTGTTTTTGAATTGATAAGCGATAAATATTCTCTGTGGTGCTTTTTTGTTTTATTTAGACACGTAATCATACCAAGCATGTAGCTTTCACAATTTCATCCGTGTTGAAGCCATAATCTTCCTCTTTAACTTCTTCTTTAACACGTGATAAGACTGCAGCCATGAAGACTTTGCTCTCATCTTCGTGGAGTGTAGAAGTAGAATTCATCTTCCTTTTGTGGTCTTCTAACCATCCACCAATTACAACATCCATCTCTTTCGCCGTCTTCTTCATCAACTTCTCATACCCTCCCAAATCTAACCACCTCAACCATGGAATGGCATCTGATGGAGCAAATGCTGCCAACAGTTCCACAAACTGCTTAACAGCCTTGCGAAACTGGTCTCCAATTTGTTCACCGGCTGAAAAATGATTCCCAAACATCTTTCTTACAACTATGTTTACAGTCAAGTTTTTAAACCATTCTTTCATATCAACCGTTACCATTTCAGAAGACCCTTTATTTCTTGCCCAAGTTGTGTAGATGTCCTTTAGGGATGACTTCACTTCAGAGACTCGGATATGTGCTAGCGTTTGAACGCGATGGTTAGACAACAGTTCGATAACAACTATCTTGCGAATCAAACGCCAATATGGTCCATATGGTGCCAGGCCGAAATTAGCAAAGACTCTATCATTGGTAGTTAAACACTCTTTAGCCATCTCAGAATTGCTAACAACTAGAACTCGGTGGACACCAAGTTTGATGGTAAAAATTGGTCCAAACTTGTCAGCCATAGAGCCCAACAATTTGTATGGAAGTTGGGATCCAGCTAAAAGATGCAAGTGCCCAATTATTGGCCATGCTCCAGCAGCTTCTGGTACTCTCCTAGTAACCCTGTTTCTAATTCCCAGATGACCAAAGATAAGAAAATATAATATGCTTGCTACAAAGATTACGAATAATAAAAGTAAATCCATAACAAGCTTTTGGACGGTGGAAGTACAGATATTTTAGTTGATGAATATGGTGGATAGAAGTTATATATTATTACAATCAGTTTAAGGAATTCATGATAAGACATAAATGTTGTGTGGTCGTCATAGAATGGGCGGGCCATTATAATGATGTGAGAACAAGAAATGCTATCCTATCTACCGTTCAAATAAATGAAAACAACATTGTAGCCACGCGTTAATTATAAGAAAATGCTATCTTGATGGGTAGGCTATTGACAAGCAACACTTAATTGGTAACATCATCCCCATTCACAAACCAACCCTAACCAATCTTCATTATAAAATTGATTTCTCTCTTTTCCACCAACTCAATCCAACCAAACCAAACTTTTCATCCTCATTAGCAAACCAAACTTCAATATCTTTTATTAAATAAATATATTTTATAATTGTTTTTTATTAATAATAATAATTGTTGTTTTTTTTATTAAAATGTTTAGAAATATAAAAAATAATTTCTTTATTTAAAAAATAAACAATATATATTTAATGTAAAAATATTTATATTCATCAAACACATTTAATAAAGTAGATAAACACACTTAATCAGATAATGTTAGATTTTATAGATAATAAGTTATATCTAAAAAAATCTTATGAACCAATATAAAGTTGACAAGTGACGGGTAATATAAATCAATAATGATTAAAAATAACTTTTTTTACAAACTTCATAAAATTTATACCGATATGTTCACAAAAAAAAAAGACTGAACAAGAATGTGTTTTTAGGATTTTTAAAAAACTTAATTAATATAAATTATTAGAAAAAAACAGTATTGATGTTAAAATAAATTAGTTTAAAAGAAATAAGAAAATTAAAAAAAAACATAGAATGAATGACATGTGGCAGGTGAACTTGTTTGCAAAATGGTTTGCCACCATGAGTGGTTTGCCTATTTTTAATTGATTTTTTTTTATTTTCAACAGTATTACAAACCAAGGAGTATTTGGCAATGGGGATGATCTAAGGTGGTCCAGCTCGCTCGAAGGGGTGAATGAAGGAGATCAAACTTAGTTTCTTAGAATTTGATTTGTTTCAAAATTCTAGATAACTTGTTCCTTAAGTATATTTTTCCTATATAAAGGCCTTGTTAGGTTTATTTATTAATTGTATTATAATTTGTTGGTAGATTATAAAGAAAAGAGTTTGTTAGGTATTACGTGTATGTGGCTGACCTGAAACGAGTCGGACATGGACATGGAAATCAATACAATATAATGGCCCGGGCCTTAAGAACTTAACGTTACTTCTAATTGATTTTTATAATGAATAATAATGATAGGGTTAAAGACTTTAAGAAGAAGAATGCTAATTTTATGAGAGGAGTTAACTCAAAACAATCTGCTATCTTTTATTCAAGATACGATACTTATTATATAATCAAACAAAATACTAAACACCCCCTTCTACTAACCATAAAAGACCTAACACATACCCAAACTTAAAAATAATAACCAACCATATATAAAAGAACTAATATCGTATCAATACTCCCCCCCTTAATCATCAAGCGATCTAAGTAACATTGTCTTCATCATCTTTTGTTGCTTGTATTTCACCCTCCATCTAGAGTATGTAAAGCTGTTTTTTCTTACACTTGTGCCCCGGAAAAAAACTTTTCTGTACACTAGAAACATTCCCCTTTTGACCTTTTTAACTCGAGTTCATCACCCGTCAAACGCCTAGAGCTAAGAATTTCCGGTTTAGAAGCCGGCTGCTCGATGGCTCCAGTTGTTGGAGTTGGCAGCAATGGAAGTTTTGAAGCATTAATGGGAGGAGTAATGTTTTCTTGAGAGTCTGTGCCAACCCATATGCCTCGTGTAGGGTACGGGGCTTAAACATTTTGACCGGTCCACTATCCTCCTTTTTAAGGCCCTTAAGGTATAAAGTGACAGCTTGCGTTTCACTAATGCTTACCTTGTTCAACAGGGCATCGAATGGATTGTTGTAGTCTAGTAGAGAATCAGCATGGGTTAAGGAAGCAATTTCTTCCAACGGGTCTTCAAACATGCTATCAAAAAAACCGACTTGAGATAGCCCTAACATACTCTTCCCATGGGAGTTCTGCTACAGTAGCGTTTCGGGTCTTCATGTAAGATCGGTGCCACTGAATAGCATTGCCTTCAAGGTGGATGACAGCATGCCGGAGTTTCAAGTTATCCTGTGTCTTATCAATTGCAAAAAATGCTCACAACGATACAACCACCCTTGTACGTCTTCCCCATTGAACTTGGGAAAGTCGACCTTCCCGATCCTCATATGTTTGCTACTAGAACCATCAATGGCCCTACCATAACTGAACATGTTGGATCTGTTTTCAGCCACCACCTTCAAGATTTGCTCTTGTTGCTTCATCAACTGTTCTTGTTGCTTCATCATGGCTACTAAGGTTTCCTGGATATCGGTGATGGCTTTGCCATGGTCCTTGATCGCCTTGTCAACCTCTTGATTTCCTAGGGATCGACTAGTTGCTCTGATACCCTTGATAGGGTTACTTGAAGAAGAATGCTAAGATTTAGGAGAAGAATTAACTCAAAAAACTCTGTTATCTTTTATTCATGATACAATACTTATTATATAATCAAACAAAATACTAAACACCCCCTTCTACTAACCATAAAAGACCTAACACGTACCCAAACTTAAAAATAATAACCAAACATATATAAAAGAAATAATATCGTATCAAATAAATAGTGCAGTGGAAAAACGAGAAGTATAACCCAAACAACCAAAACTAGAATCAAATATAAATCAAAACCTAGACAGCGAGTTGCCTTAGATCCGGATTAAACACTGGTGGCTTCCTTCTGATCGATGTTCACGATTAAATGGCGGCCATATTGTTTGACTTTTGTTTCAAGAGAATAATAACAATATTATACAAGTAATTAATTGGTGGCGATGATTCTTTAGAACACACATAACATAAATGCAAAACACAAATCCCAATGTGTAATAATGATCGACAGTAATAACTTAGGCTATGTGTAGTGAAAGGGCTATAAATTGTTAGATATCAAGAGCAACAAAGAACAAAGTATTGAATCAAATTAGGGTTTTCTCTCTTTCAATTGAAATATGATAGTAGCATACATAACAAAGAAAATATGAAAGGCTTAAATAGCCATACAGATAACACAAACAAACATGAAAGTAGGAAGCAAACTTGAACTATTCTAATGCAGAAAAACCAAGTCTTCAACTGACTTAGCTCTTGATTTATTAAATAATTAATAATATTCACTTGAGAGAGAACCATGCACGTGCCAATTACCCATGTGAATTATTTTCAACACTCACCCATAATTCACACTCCATAACTCCTAGCTGATACCTGAAAAACACTAACTTTTCTTCTGGAAGAGCCTTGGTTAGGTTATCAACCAATTGATTATCTGTAGTACAATACTTCAACTTCACCACTTCTTGCTCCACTATATCACGAATGAAGTGATATTTCAACTCGATATGTTTTGATCTACTATGTAGAACTGGATTTTTAGACAAAAAAGATAGTGGAGTTGTTGTCACAAAACACAGTAGTAGCCTCATTTTGTTCCCATCCTAGATCTTGCAGAACTCTTCTGATCTATATAGCTTGACATGTAGCACTTGTAGCTGCTACATACTTAGCCTCGGTACTCGACGATGCAACTGATGTGTGAAAAACGTATATAATATTAAATACCAAGTTTTACCGAATTCACCTAAAAAAACACACAATCGGCAAGTGTACCGGTCGCAATGTAGTTAGCAAGTAAGAACAGATATCAAACCTAGGACACTATAGGTAACTCTAATTATTAAACCTAAAAGATTACTAACCTAGACTTTCTTTTGATTTTTTAGAATTTATTTTATATTAATTGAACTAATAAAACTTAACTAATTAAAATTTAAACTAAAAATATAACTTTATAAAAATTGGGTTTTACTAATATGCGAGAAACGACTACCTAGGTAATGGAATCCTACTAGTTAAATTAATAGCTAACGAACTTGACTTGGTTGAAAAACAATATCTAAAAAATATGACACTAAAGACCACTAAAGTACGCTAGATCATCTCCTGACCTCACCAACGACACCCTAGAACTCTAATGACATGTGAAGCTTAATTGTTAAAGGTTTGGATCACATCCCGGTCTCACATTGCCTAATAATATAATGGTACCCCAAAACACAAATCACCTCCCGGTCTATTCGGATACAATATATATATTAATATAAAGAGGGTATTTTTAATTAACTTGAACAAAACTTGTATCACAATAATCTAAGGGACCTAGGATAACTCACTCCCGTGCAATTATCACCCAAACCCGCAAAAGACAAAGATGACACAACACTAAATTACCTCCCGGCCTCTCTAGTGAAAGAACAATAAAATCTAAACCACTTTCAATACCTATTCCTACGATTTTTTCGACCATAAACCGCAAATAAGTTGAAAACACAAAGTAGACAACCTAATCATGCGCCTAACAGTCACCAAAAACTATTAAACACAATTGAAATAAATATTAAAGTAAGAAACTGGATTCAATTACTCAACAATATTATGACCAGACCAATTAAAAACATTACCATAAAATTAAATCAACCAAAGTCAAATAATAGTTCGTCAAACCATTAATAAAAACTAGTACTCAACTTAAACCTAGGCAGTTCAAAATTTAGCTACTCATATAAAAATATAAAAAAAAACTAAAGCATATATAACTGTTGTTCATTGAAAAGATTTAAGGAAATTACTTTACTAGGTCCACCAATTAATTTTCTTGTTGTGGCTCACTAATAATAATAATTAATATTCTGCTCTTGCTGACTTCCTCTCTCGTTGATTTTTTCCACCAAAAAAAAACAAAAGACATAATATATATAATATATTAATAATATGTTTTTTCTTCTTCTTTTGTTGCGCCTCTCTCTCTCTATTATAATATTTTTTTTGACTTGTGCCAATCAAGCACAATAGCTGGCCAACAAAACCCAATTATATTCTTCTGCTTCTCCCTAGTTCTTTTTGACCACCTCGACAAAACCCCCAAATTCAATCTATATCTTTGTGTCTGCGGCTGTCAATCACCAAGCCCCTGTTCAGAGACTTTCTTCCGTCTCTTTTTATTATTATTAATGTAGGGTTTTAATAATTTTCTATAATTAATAAAACTTGAGCCCCACTCTAAATTCACCAACAAGTTTAATTTCATAGGACCAATTCTCTTTCTCTTTTTGTTTACTTGCTTAGCCTTGGAGTCCATTTAAAATAGTTCAACGAGCTCTCCTGCACTTTGTAAAAAAATAAAAATCATAAGTAACTGGAGCATGGATAACGTGGATTTTATTTTTTATTAAGCATGTGAACATGAAACTCCATAAAATATGTCGCCATTTATTGCACCAATTATTACTTTGATGCCATTGTGATCTCAAGTTTAACATAAATACTTTAATTTAGCTCATTTAAAATTTTAATCTTTAAAATCCAATTACGAGCCAAATAGAAATATATTCAATAAAAACTGGCTCAAAATACTTGAAAGGGAAGGAATTATTTATATAATAACATGTCTATTTTAAACCATATCAAATATCTCCACACTTAAACCTTTTTCGTACCAAAAAAATATATATTTTGCAATGGAATCAGAATTCAAGACTAGTTTTCAAAACATATAGGTTATCTTTTAAGCACAGATAAACGCAAAAACCGCGATTGCCAATATTGTTGTCCACTTAAACCCAGCCACCAGCCTATCAAGCCCCAATTGCATTAAGCGCTTTAAGTTCAAAAACCACAGCTACACCTACCCCATCTCAAACAAAGAGAGCTAGAAAACTAGAGTCAAAGCAAACTGGTTTGACAAATCACCATAAGCCAAGGACTCGTTGATGGTACTAATTAGATGCACTCAGTGAAATTTGATGGATGAATGGTCATGTGGAGGTCGTACGAGCTATTCCTAAATATTGTTGGACTTTGTCCTATAAATTCCTAATTTGATATTTATTGACTAAGAACCTTCGAGCCCCAATAGTGTATCCTCAGAGTCACTATCCCCTTGGTAACACGTAAACTCTAAGTCCCGTCTAGTATGTGCATCTTTGACCTCTTTTTCTAACTTTAAACAATGCTTCTTTGGCATTTTTCATTACATAACTTTCTTCACAAGCATTTGCTTTTCTTGAACAACTTTTGATAATACAATACATAACTTTCATAATAAACTTTCAAAACATATTTTTTTTTTCTTTTTTTTTTCATCTTTTTTTTTTCTCAATCTTTTATATCACCCTAAAATATATAACTATTTCTAAGCTCGTAAAAAGATGGACATGTGGTGTGTGCTGGTTTGAGTGCATCTAAGTCTTACCATATCAAAGTTTTTAGATTATGGTAATCCTCCCTAAGCATCGAAATTCGATTTCACCGTTTTTTAAATTATTATATATAAGAAATATGCTAAAGAGGACTATCAAAGTTAGTTGGGCCTACCGACACATCCCAAGCTTAATGCGTTATCTTTTATTTAATCTCATATATAATAGTACTTTTCTTTTTTTAACCATTTTTTTTATTTTTATATTTTATATTTTTTTCTCTTTTTTTAATAAAATTTGAAACTATTTTTTTTTTATTTTTTTTAACCAAAGAAAACGCCAGTTCCCATCCCCACACTTAAAATCTACATTGTCCCCAATGTAGGAACAGAAAAAGACATAAAGTAAAGCAGAATAAAAATTTAAAGCAAATAAAACAATAAAGTGGAACAGACTCCCCTGGTAATAATGCAGTTATCTTCACAAGTCTCGTTCCAATACGACCGTATAGCATTTCAATCGCTGCCGCAACTTCTGGTTGTCCTCTATAATATGATAGGCTCGAAAAAATCTTCGCCCGAATGGAGATTGAGTACGAACGAGAAAATCCAATCCTGCAAAATAAGACTCAAAACAACCCAAAGCAGACATCAAACAGACTCTAAGGACTAAAAAGACTCAAAGAAAAATAAAATAAAGCAAAATAAAAATAAAAAATAAAAGAAAATAATGCAAATAAGTTTTATACAAACTCTACAACTCAGGCAAAATCGCGAGTGTGCTCTCCTCATCTACTCTCCAGGTGGATCAAGGTAGATCGTCTCCTCCTTGCGATCACCAAGTGGACCTCCAACATAATGCTTCAGTCTATGCCCATTCACTTTCCAAGAATGTCCATCATCAGCCTCTATCTCAACCGTTCCATACAGAAATGCCTCATTCACTACAAACGGACCAGCCCATCGGGATTTCAATTTACCCGGAAACAACTTCAACCGGGAATTATATAAATGCACCTTATCCCTACACTTAAACTATTTGGGCCCCTTAATATGTTTATCATGGCGTTCATTCGTCCGCTCCTTATACCCCCAACTTCTTTCATATGCATCGTTCCGTAACTCCTCAACCTCGTGAATTTGAAGAAACCGACTCTTTCCCGCCGCAGATAAATATAGGTGCGGAATACCTATACTTGGTGATTCAAGAACACAATATGACAATAAAGAGTAACACGGAATTTCTTCTAAACACACGTATATTATTGAACACGTCGGGTGCTTAAGCACTTACAATACTTGATCAAATAACTAGGAATGAACAACCAAACCCTATACATCATAACACCTATATATAGGGATACTAACAACCTGGCCGGCCCAAACAACCAAAAGCCCACCGAGAACACATAGGTATTCTCGGCTCACATACAAACCCAAAACCCCAAGCCTAAATCAAGTTAAACTAAATACAAACTAAGCTCAAACCACAAAACTAGGCCCAACAATCTCCCCCTTGGTTTGTAGCTTTGTCTTTTAATCATGCTCTATGTAATCAATGTCAGCATCTATCAAAGCGCCTGCCCAAAACTTACATCGGATAATAGTGGCTACCATACTTGGAATTCTTTAGCAGTTGTTTCAAAAATCGGATCAGCAACTATCTAAAAAGTACTGAGCATCTTGATGTCTCTTTCTCCAAGCTTTAATAAGTCTCTTGGATCAACAAATCAGTACTGACCCTTTCCCTTTTCCAGCTTGATAACGACAGTGGCAGTAACACTATCATATATCCAGAATCTCATGTTATCCAACGTGCCATCTGGAATCTTTTCAGGAACAGGAATGTGAGTATCCTTGTCAGTGGATGGCCACATGACACTGACCATTGTCTTCCCTGTCTTTGGATCTTGAACTCCTTTTTCCTTCTTCAGAAAAGACTCAGCTGTCTTCATATCAGGGAAACCTCTGTCGACTTATCTTCTTAGAAAATTCCAAAAGTCCAAACCACGCTTATCATTTATCGGATTGGTGAATGGAGCATTAATCAGGTCACTAAGATCCACTTTGGTCCAGGAACCAAAGTTTTTCATTTTCTGGTAGTATTCAGTTGCTCCTGACTTCCTCTTAACCCACCACATATTCTTATCCGCATCAAAACCCCACGACAGAACTCCCGATCGATCACCATATTTATCATTAAAACCCTTTTGAAATTCAATAACGAACCTGTCTGGATGATCTGACGACTCAACATTCTAATTTGAGTTTTTCATTACCAGCAGCTTTTTCTTTCCCTATTCAATGAGATTCTTCTTAATTCTGTCAGATTTCTCTTTGGAGACCGGGGGGGGGGGGGGCATCCAAATACTGTTGCAATGATTCCGAGTCATCAATGTTTTCAACAGGGGGAGCAGTAGAACTACCACCTTGACTCACGTTGGGTTCTTTAGAAACTACATCATCACTGCCTTTAAACTCCTCTCCAAACTTCTGAAACAACTTTTCTTGGAGGTCGAGATACAAGGCCGTTAGTTCTCCCATGTTTGACTGTAGTTCCTTAATCTTGGAATCTTTATCAGAGTTGCCTGCATCCAATTCTTGAATACGAATATCTTTGACTACCGAATCTTTTTCCAGTTCAAAGACTCGACGTTGTAGTGCATGAACATCAACAAGAGTATCTTCAAGAACCACACCTTTACCTTTGTTCCGAAGGTAAGCTTCCTACATAGCCAGAATCTGGGCAACCTTGTCTGACGTACAGGAGCTTGACGGACCCTGAGTGTCTGGACCAGATGAACCAGAGGGAATATTTGTAGCGTCGGTGTGTAGAATATCTGTCTCAAAATCAAAATCAAAATCATCACCAAAATCACTAGTTAATAAATCATGGAATGATGGTTCTGCAGCAGATGTATCTTGTTCAGCTTGTATTTTTGGGGCAGGTGTCTCAGATTGAGTAGTGTGTTGAACTGGGTTGTTTGTTTCATCTGTAGTTGGTGTAGCGGCTGTTTCAGATTCGCTTATCAGCATCCCAGGCCTCGGGTCTTTCTTTCTTCACTTACGAGGACCGAGGTCAGCAGCTGGATCCTCAATTATGCCTTCTTCATCAATTTCAGCAACAGTCTGAGGAGGCTTCAGAGCAGTTGACTGTAACAAAGATTTCACAGCTTCCAAAGCACTTAAGTTATCAGTACTTGGAGGGGTATCTGACTGGCGGTGTTCAGTCTCATCATCTTCATCATCAGAAATCTCAAAAATTGCAACACGCGTTTGAGCTGGTGCCGCGTGTTCGTCAGCAACCTGAGCCAAGATAGGCTCAGCTTCTGTCTCAGCAAATCGTCTAAATTTTACAAGATCATGAAGACCCCGATAAACAATCTTGGCACCTTTCCTGTTTTGCTTCATCAACCCAAAGGTGTTGGGTCCCAATGACTTCATATCCATGGTATCAACAGATTTTACAAGGTCTGGAAAGTGAGAGTCAAAAATCATCTGCAGGAACCTTGGATACATAAGAAACATCTCTTTCTTCTTCCCTTTCAGATTGCTCATCATTTCATTGAAAACGAACTTGAAATAATTGTAATCCCAATCAATGATCAGAGCAACGATAGCGGACATCTGAGTGTGACTAATCTCATAAGAGCCCCCTTTCCTACCGGACACACAAGTGAAAAACGTGTGAATCAAGAGTCTCCAATATGGGTGAAACAGTTTCTTGATTGCCGGAGGATAGGTGCACTCGTAACCCATCCTTGTAAGAACCTCTGTGACAGCAGCAGGAGAATACTCAGTCGGGCAATCAGGTTGATCACCAAACAAAAACACCTCTCTCATAATCGTCTTAGTGATGCTAACTGACTTCTTCTGTATTTTGGAATCTATGGATATGACTCCGTCTTGTTGACGGGTGGTCCATTGGACAACCCTTAAGTGATTTAAGACCGTTAATAATCATGCGTTTAATTGGTTTATCTTGTTGAATTAGATGACTACTTTTACTCGTATAATTGTAGGTAGGAGAAGATAGAAAATGAATTACGAGAACGTGGGCGAAAACGGTGAAGAAAACGGAGTTAAAACGAGAAAGATATGAAGAAAGCAAGAAAATGAGAAAGAGCTCCACCATGGGCCACGGTCCAACTGATCAAAAACGATAGTTTACACCGTACCATGGCATTCTGGAGACCGTGGAGACCACTGTGGGCCACGGTGGGAACCGTGGGCCACGGTGCGGAGCTGTAAATGCCGAAAATACTTGTTTTTATTCCGCTTTTGGTTGTCTTTTCATCTATCTAATACTTTGTAACGACCTAGGGGTGATTTTTGGGTCCAAGAACGATAGTTTGGTGATTCCAATTGTTGATGTAGTGTTTTAAATTCGTATGATTACTATAATCGAAGGGATGATGAACCGGATCATGCTCGGCTAATTTTTTTTATGTTCTCTCCCGAATTGTAAGGTTTTCAATTGGATATTTGTTAATCATTTATGTTATTTGTGGGATAGTATTTTGATCTTATGATTACTTTTCTATGGTGATTGTGTGTTTGTTTTGTAATTGTTAGTATGATATAAATTCGTGTTCTTGACTATCTGTTCTTGGTGCCATAGGCAATCGAAATTTAGTAGAAGAGAATTAGGGTTATCAATACTAAACTGATTATTGAGTGACAACCTTGCGTTTTTATAATCCAAGTACTTAGTCCTCTTTTATCACATCCAAACACATTTTCACGAACTGTATTTGTGAAGTTCATCTCACAAGTAAACGTTAACTTTATCAACATTGAAAACCTGAAATCGGGAGAGAGCATTTTACTTATATTTTTTAAAACTCGTTTATTGCTTTAGTTCTTTTTGTTAATCAAAACCAAACAACCAAAATACTTGAGTTTATTTCCTGCATTTAGTTTAATATAGATTAATTACAAAGCTACTTAGTAACATATTTTCCACAAACTCCCTGTGTTCGATACCCGCTTACCGCTATCTAACTAGTTGTATTCGGTTTATTTTTGAGTGAGTCTTCGACCTCACGTTAAATTTTGGCGCCGTTGCCAGGGAGTGGTGCGCAACGTGTGTTAGCTTAAGTAGTTTTTGTTTGTTATTTTCAGGTTTACGCTGGTTGTGTTAGTGTGCAGGTACCTACAGGTGTATGCATACTAGAGGCTCTAACAGGTTATCACCGCTAGTTATTGATCACGAGATTGACAGAACACTTCGAAGAAACCGAGTTTTACTTAGAGAGAACAAGCTTCTTGGTTCTCCAACTGCATCAAACAACAACATGGATTCACCAGTTCCCACTTCGGGACAAACCATTCCAACTACACCTCCACCAAATCCACCGCCACCCATTACTACTAATATACCTACAACATCAAGTGAATTACAACCACCACCCACACCTGAACTCATCCCTGCTCAATACACCTACTCAACATCATCAACATTACCACCTATTACCAACCTTTTTCCTAACTTTGGTGCGTTATCATCATCTCAACAATATCAACTACCACCCTTTCAACAATCACAATCAAGTTACCAATACCAACCCCCGCCTTCCATGCAACATTCAAGAACGCAAGGTGACGGTTACGGGTATGGGTTTGACAATGAGTTTGAAGGGTATGAAGTGGAATATTACTACACAGGAGGTGACGTAAGTCAAAGGGTAAATCTGGGAAATTTGGCCTATGGTCAATGGCAACGACCGGAATCGGTGAAAGGGTTTAATAGACAACCACCATCGGTTGTTCAACAACAACCGGTGGTTTTCCAACAAAACATGCAACCAACACCGGTTCAACAACAAGCTCAACAACAACCACCGGTTGTTGTTAATCAAGTTCAACCGCCACCAATTATTCAACAACCGCAAGGGAAACCTCAAGATCAACAATTCCAACCGCAAATGCCCCAACCACAGTTTAAACAACAATTTGCGCACCCAAGGCCCGTTTATAGGCAAACGGGATTTAGTAGAAGAGAATTAGAGTTAATTATACTAAACTGATTATCGAGTGATAACCTTGTGTTTTTACAACCCGAGTACTTAGTCCTTTTTTATCACAATCAACTACATTTTCACAAAACTATATTCGTGTAGTTCATCCCACAAATAAGCGTTAACTTGATTAACATTGGAAACCTGAAATCGAGAGAGAGCATTTTTTCTTATATTGTTTAAAACTTGTTTATTGTTTTAGTTAATTTTGTTAATCAAAAATCAAACAACCAAATCATTGAATTTACATTTTGCACTTAGATTAATTTTGATTAATTTTATAGCTACTCAGTAACGCATTTTCCATAAACTCCCTGTGTTTGATACCCACTTACTGCTATCTATTTAGTTGTATTTGGTTTATTTTTGGGGGTACCAAGAAGGCACGCAAGAGAGATGGTTAGGGGGATTGAAGCCCACTTCCGACCCATAATTACTAATAATCCGTCTCCGGTGGTTATCCCTCACAATCAACAAGGGAGGACATTTGAAGTAAGAACCAATTCCCTTCAAAGTCTTCCGAAGTATAAGGGTCTAGCAACGGAGGAACCGTACTTCCACTTGGAGGCATATGACTCCATTTGCAACACAATTGGGGTCATGGTTTTACATAGAATGAGGTTAAGTTGGTTCTATTTCCGTTTTCATTGGCAGACAAGGCAAAGAGATGGTTTTACACTTTGCCTTAAGGGTCTAGCAACGGAAGAACCGTACTTCCACTTGGAGGCATATGACTCCATTTGCAACACAATTGGGGTCATGGTTTTACATAGAATGAGGTTAAGTTGGTTCTATTTCTATTTTCATTGGCAGACAAGGCAAAGAGATGGTTTTACACTTTGCCTTCCGCGTCTATTTATACTTGGGCCAAAATGCAACAAAGATTTTTGGAAGAATTCTATACGGCCCAAAAGACCAATGATGCGAGAAGAAGTTTGAGAACCTTCCAACAACAATCAGGGGAAATGTTTCATGAAGCATTCGAGAGGTTCAATATGATGATCAAGAATTGTCCTCATCACGGTATTGCTTTATGGGAATTGTTGAATGCGTTTCATGAGGGTTTGAGTATGGAGGATGAACGGGATTTGAGGTCGATCACGAATGGTACATTTGGTACCAATAATGAACAAGATGATTGGGCATATTTGGAACAAATTGCGGTCACTTCAAAGAGAAAGGCCCAAACCGGAAGAAGAGCAAGACCGGCGATTGGTAGACCGCAAGTGCATGCCGTGGAAGAAGGAAACGTATAAACCGAAAATCAGGTAATTGATGTTTGTGCAAACTGTAACGAGTTGGGTCATGCTTTGGAGGTATGTGCGGTAGGTCAAGTGCAAGTGGAGGAGGTGAATGCACTTCAAGGTCAAGGAGGTGGTATAAATTACAACATGAACTCCAACACTTACCACCCCGGGTTGAGAAATCATCCGAATTTTCGTTATGGAGATCCTGCTACTCAATCCAACCCTAATTTCCAAGGGAATCAAGGAAACTATGTTCCTTGCCAACAATATAACAATCAAGGTAATTTTCATGGCGGGAATAATCAAGGGTTCCAAGGTCAAAGTTGGTTCGCGGGTCAAGGTTCATCGAGTGGAAATGAAGTTACGGACATGTTGAAGATGATTCAACAAGATATGCAACGGAGAAATCAACTTGATGAAGTGCGCATGAATAAGGATGAAATCCGTGACAAAGCCATCCAATCCTTTACCACTGAAATGGGTCAATTTGCAACCGATGTGGCGAATTTGAAGAAAAACAACTCTAGCTTAAAGAAGGGGAACAACGTGCATATCAACGCGGTAAGTCTTTTACCTAATTTTGAAATTTCTAGTGTTCAAAGTGATCCAACACCACAGTTTATTGAGAGGGTGGTGGAAGATATTAGTGATGAGATTGAAAATGTTGGTAATTATGAAACAATTTTTCAAAATAACTCTGAATTACAGCCGAATGAAACATCTTTTTGTGAAAATTGTTCTTGTGATAAATGTTTAAAATTAACCAAAATAAGGGATGAGAGGGTTGATAATAATATTATCTCGAGTAAACTTCAAGACCCAGGAGTGCCGCCTTTATCAATCCAAATTCGTGAATTTAAAACTAATCGGGCACTGCTAGATCTTGGAGCTTGTGTTAGTATCATGCCCGGTAGTTTATATGATCAGTATGAGTTTGGTCCGCTACAAAAAGTAAACACCACCGTGGTTTTAGCGGATTAAACCCATACACTTACCCGAGGCATGATAAATAATGTGATGGTACATGTGGAGGATTTCTGTTACCCAGTTGACTTTTTAGTACTTTATTATGCTAAAAATGTAACTAACACGCAACCCACAGTCATATTGGGTAGACCCTTCCTTGCCACTTCACTTGCAGTGATTGATTGTGCCAAGGGGACACTGGGAATAAAGTGTGGGAATCGTGATAAACGATTATTATTATTTGAAAATAATACTAACTCTTTTGTTGACAACGAAAGCCTAAAGACGAATTTTGTTAACAAGTGTGTATCCTTGAGCAAGGATCACACGAAAGTGGAGTGTTTTGTGATTGACAGGATAGTTGAGAAGAAAGAAGTTGAGCATCAACAAAATGAGAAGGTGGTAGAAAAAGGTGACCGACCAAGAAAGACGAAAGTGAGACCTCATCCACCTAACCTAAATGATCCAGGGTGGAGATTGAGGATGTTCGGGCCCGACCCTGGTTTGCCGGAAGATTGGCAACAGTTGCTTGAAAAAGAGCGTGCTGATAACGAGAAGGCTGCACGGGAGTGGGCCAGTCACCCACCTTAAACGTCGTGAAGTTTCAAAAGGCGGTAATTGTACATTTTGTATATTTTTATTTTCATTTTGCCTTATAATTTCTAGTTTGTTTGTTATTAATGGTATTTTAAGCATACTATCTTAGCAAAAACCAAGTGTGGGAAAATTCTTATGGATTTCTCTTCGACACTGTGTTGGGTACAACCCGGGTTTTTCATGGAAGGAAGTGGAGTTTTACTTAGCAGTGTCTTTGTTTTTATTTTTTCAAAACCATACATTGGGGACAATGTATCCCAAGTGTGGGGATGAGGAAATTTTCGTTTGTTTTGAAAAATTTCGTAAAAAAAAAATTAAAAAAAACAGAAAAACTTAATTTTTTTTTTGTGTCTTTAAATGAAACCGGAAAGTGGTAAGATGGCGGGGGTGAAGTTTTGGTCCCTTTTCATGGTTACAATTCCCTAAATAACATGTGCCTAGTTGTTTTAATAAAAATGAGATTATGTAGTTTTCTAACCAAGGTTAGCATGCTTTCGGTGTAATAACTTGCATAACATGTTCATTTACACTTGAAAATTGAGAAATCAAGGGTTGGTGAGACGGTTGATATTCTCCGACAGAACTTGTACAATTAGTGCATTTCGAGATCTTAGCTTGGCATGAGTGCAAAAGTGATAGAGGCACTTAGGTTAAGCCTCGTCTGGATGAGCGAGAGTGTGGGTTTTGGGGGGTTGGGGCCTCATACATTATACATATGAGGATGGTTATGTAAGGGGCTAGGGGTTGGTTCCTTTAGAAAACTTTATTGGGTCTATTATTTTATTCAATCAACCCTGGTGTTATGTTGCGAAACGATCCGACTTAATAGGTTTCTATGTAATTGTTTTAGCATTTATCAATTAGTATTAAGCATTATGTTTATTATGCTTACAAAAAAAAAGTTGTATTAGACTTGCAATGTTTATGTATGCATAGTTCAAGGTATTATGTATTGAGTGAAAAGAAAAAAAAAAGAAAAAACAAAGAGAAAAAAAAGAAAAGAAAAAGAGAAGCTAGTGATGTTTATAGTTGTTTATTATTATTATTTTTACTTAGTTTGTTTGTAATAAGTCGGATTGGGTCGCTTGAGCTACTTTCAATATTCCCTTCCATACCCTTACACTTGGCCCCATTACAACCCGTTTTTAAGACCATCTTGATTTGTATTCATGTCAAATGCATTTACATAGGTGGAGATTTGATGATTGTACAAGCGTATGCGAGGAGAATTGATTAAAGATGAAATTTATGGATGATCACCAAGGAAAAGTTAATGTGTAAATGTGTGTTATGTATAGGTAAAAACCTAAAGCATGTTAAATTTGGTTAGTAATCTATGGTTTAAATGGAAAGTCAAATGAACTAGTGCAACCGATAAAAACAAGGGAATAAGGTATGACTTGGAACCTTAACTGAACCGGATTTGTGGTAAGATTGGTGGCTACAAGTTGAAATTAATAAAAAGTTTGTGTTGAGATTTTGCTTGGGGGTAAGCAACGGGTAAGTGTGGGAATGTGACGGGTAGTCCATTGGACAACCCTTAAGTGATTTAAGACCGTTAATAATCATGCGTTTAATTGGTTTATCTTGTTGAATTAGATGACTATGTTTACTCGTATAATTGTAGGTAGGAGAAGATAGAAAATGGAATTACGAGAACGTGGGCGAAAACGATGAAGAAAACGGAGTTAAAACGAGAAAGATATGAAGAAAAAAAGAAAATGAGAAAGAGCTCCACCGTGGGCCATGGTCTGGACCGTGGGCCACGATCCAACTGATCAAAAACGACAGTTTACACTATTCCCTTCCATACCCTTACACTTGGCCCCATTAAACTACGTGAAAATTGACCTTCGGCCACACGAAAAAAGTGTGGCCGTAGGCCTTTAGCCACACACATTTGGTTCAGGTCAAATGTGGCCAAAGGTCGTGACACCGTGGGTATGATATGGCCAGACACAGTTTTTCGTGGCCTTATGTGGTAATAAGTGTGGCTAAAGGGTACATGCATTTGTTGCTGGCCATCAAGAAGCCTCTCCAATAAGTGTGGCTAAACGATAGAAAATGGCCACATGCGTATTTACTATGAGTGACCATTGCACGTATATAGCAACATGAATTAATGTTTCAGCCACATGAATGTTATAATAATGTGGCCAATAGGGTTGTGTTAAGCGTGCATTGTGACCTATACCGTGTAGATATAGGAAAGCAATGGCCACTTAAATTTAATAATAGTGTGGCTAATTATATTATATAGACATTGGATATTACATTAAAAGTGGCTAAATATATTTACTTGCCACTCAAAAACTCCTTTTTAGATTATAGTGTGGCCATTGTCTTACCATTTGTCACACAAAATGTTTTTCTTAATTTAAAGTGTGGCTATTGTCAAACTTTTCGTCACACATAGTGAAGTATTGTGTGGCTAATCATAACTTATAGACACTAGTGGTTATTGTAAATGTGGCTAAAAATGTGAACTTGCTAGTCAAAAACTCTTTTATAGTTTGTGGTGTGGCCATTGTCTTACCGTTTGTCACACATAATGCTTTTCCTAATTTAAAGTGTGTCTATTGTCAAACTTTTCGTCACACATAGTGAGGTACTGTGTGGCTAATAATATCATATAGACACTGGAGGTTGTTGTCAATGTGGCTAAAAATGTGAAGTTGCCACTCAAACACTCTTTTGTTGTTTGTGGTGTGGCCATTGTCTTTACCGTTTGTCACACATAATGCTTTTAAAGTGTGGCTATTATCATACTTTTCGTCACACAAAAATGTTTATGTTGTGGCTAATGGTCATTTATAGACTCTAATTTTTGTAATTTCAGGTACTTTTGGCCATACCTATTTAATGTGTTCTATGTGGCCAAATTGTGTGTAATTAGGCAATATATAATTATTTTTATTTTTTGTGCAGTAATATAAAACAACTATAAGCAAGCATGACAAAACAAAATTAGAAACAAATTATATTAACAATAATATTCACTTAAGCAATTGTATATGCAAAATATCTTACAAAATACAAAAATAACGACTACCTAAGGCGTCGGTTTTTTGGCACTACTCCTTGTCTTCTGTTTGGTCACCCTGTCTATCGTTGTGTACTTTGCCTTTGGTTTCTTGCCATCTCTGTCTGGTTCTTTTGAGGATGGGAGTGGTGGTAGCTGGAACAACAGAATATGAAAAACAAATATGTATAGTTAATGTCGTATTTTGTAATTGAATAGAACAAAATAGTAGGCCTGTAGACGAACCGAACGTTCGTTTAAATGTTCGTGAACCTTTTGTCTGGAAGTTCGTTTATGTTCGTTTATCTTTTTTCAATTACGTTAGTTTAGATTATAAACAAACGAACATAAACGAACACAAGTGTTCATTTTTTAAACTAAATGAAAATGAACATAGATATTTGTTCGGTTAAGTTAAAAGGGAACAAACCTCCTGGTCACATAAGATTAGGTGTTCTGGTCAAGCAATAAAAGAACCACGTGCGTTTCCAACAGTCACAATTTCACCTGCCTCACAAGGAATAATTGCTTGTTCCTTTATGACTTCATCAATACTAACTTTATAGCAACCCTCCGGGATTGCTTTTCCATGCAACTGTTGTGGAACCGGTGACCAATAAACTTTACCATTTGCCACCTTGTTACGCTTGTCATGCACACACAAACGACACTCTAACACCTATAAACCAGCATGTGAAATAAAGATGGCTTAGTTGAAGTCAATATATAAGTACATACCCATGTTGGTGGGAAATTAACAATGTTTCGCGCAGTACATACCTTTATTTCAGCATGTGGGGAAGCTTCATCCGTAGATACATCAACTATTCTTTTACGGCTTCTCCGTTTTACCTAAAAACCATTCAATGAATCAATCAACAATTAAAGGAAAAACTGAAATTGCCAAATACTTACTAATGGTTTTTTCGAGCCGTTACTATCCGGAATGTAGTGTAGTTGTGTTGATTCTTGGTCAACATTGTTCTCTACAGGCTTCATTGGTAATATAACAGAAATTGGAATTGTTAGGACTTATTAGGTCATAAAATATAAAAACTGAAATTGCCAAATACTTACTGATGTCGCACTATGGGGATCGACTACCGTGTGGTCAACACTTTTTTCCACAGGCTTGGCCTGCAATTCGGTAAATAGAAAATGAACACACTCACATTGGAAACGAATTATAAAAAGTACTGAAATTGTCAAATGCTTACTGATGTCGCGATATGAGGAGCGGGTACCGTTTGGTCAACACTTTTTTCCACAGACTTGGCCTGCAATTCGGTAATAGAAAATGAGCATACTCACATTGGAAACAAATTATAAAAAGTACTGAAATTGTCAAATAAGTACTGATGTCGCGATATGGGGAGCGGGGTACCGTTTCGACAACTATTTTATCCGCAGACTTAGGCTACAATTAACTTATGCAAAATCAGCACACTCACATGGAAAGTTAATTATTAAAACAAATCAATCAAACTGTCAAATGGTTACCTGAGAAGCGGATTCTTGTTGCACAGCCTCACCTGAGGTTAAGATGTTTCCCACAGAACTGGCCTACAAATCAGTTTATTAGGTTATGGAAAATTAAAAATCACATGGAAAGTTGTAATAAACAAAGAAACTGTCAGATACTTACTGGTGCTGGCATTTTATTTTGCGCCACAGCACTAGTACTTTGGTTAGAAGCAACCTGTTTGGGAACAAGATTTACCTACGAATTGTGACAAAAACAGTGCCAATTATGTATGTCGAATGCATTAATAATATGTAGCATACGTCACTTACTTGACTTGCCGACATTTGCGGCAACAATGCTTCGAGATGTCTGAACCTGGCCTCAAATGCTAACTGTTCCTTCTCACGGCTTGCTAGCATAGCACTCGTGGATTCAATTAGAGTCGTCAACCTGTTCACCACTTCATCTCTCAGCACCGACTCATACTCAAGTTGGGAAATCCGTTGCTTAAAGGAGCCTTTTACCCGACTCACACCCCAATATTTACCTGTTGTCAATCCATACCCAATCCCTTTTAAAAACCCACCTTTCTCTTTGCCAAGCACTAAGGTGACGACATATGTGCACGGTTCAAGTGCCAGGGCTCCGGAGGCGATCTGCTCCTCATGCTGAGCCTGCAAGAAAACAAATATAATAATACACTTGTAACACGCTTATGTATCCACATAAAGTGTTGAGACAAGTTATACAGACTCAAGTTTTTTTGACACCAATATAAGGCAATGAATTGACTTTAACATGATTTAAAAAGTTTAATACTAAAACATACTAATTTGGTAGCCACGCCTTCGACAATAGCATTCTTGTATGCACCATCTTTGTCCTCCCTTCCTTTCATCCACATTAATGCACGGCCGGGGATCTAATCCGGTCCAATTTCCTTTTTTTTGACCTTGTAAAATATTCAAGAGAAAGCAGCTGACGGTCATGCGTTAGACACATAACCAACAAATCATTGAACTAGAGAGAAAGCGGCTGACGGTGATTACCAGTTTCTCTCGAAGGTAGGTATAACCCCCTCGTCCCATGTGATGATAAAAAACATTCTTTGCTCGAGCTCCCTTTGATGAAGCCGATTTTTCTTCAACCACACATTATAATCATTTCATTATATTTAAACAAAAAACATAAACCATATATAGTCGATCAATCTACGTTTGCAGAGTAGAGGATTTATACCAGAAACAGCTCTGATTGTGTGTACTCAACGAAGCGATCCCAGTCTTCTTGCCTAATCATCGTCCTGTGTCCCTTGGGTATCGCCTTCAGCTTCAGAGGTTTACCGATGTTCGGCATAATGTATTTGGCATACATTTTTCTTCTGAAATCCCGAAGAAGGTGTCCGAGCCGATTCACCACTGAAGGCCTGCGACAAGCCTCAATCTCAAAATATTTCTGCATAATATAATACAGTAAAGGTAAATTACATCTCAAAATATAAAATGCACAAATAGAAATAAAGAATAACCGTTATTTGTTCCCATAGTTTATCTCTAAGCTCCTTTGTGACCTCCCTCCAACTTAAATGTCTCAAGCCAACTATTTCCCTTACAACATCCCCTAAAAAACTTGCAAACTTTGATCTGTTTTGGCCAGTGAACCTACCCAGATTATCAAACTCCACTGCCAGTTTGACACCACCAGAGTTTGCATATTGGGTACGCAGCTTAGGTAACCTCGTCAACCCCCTTGTAGGTTTTTTCATAGTAGCAAAACTGTTGAGGGGTTCGATAGCCTCCAAACTGTTGAGGGGTTCGATAACCATCGTCCCTATAACCTCGTCTGCTTGACCGTCGTCGTCGTTGGATTCCTCGCTGGAGTAGCCTTCAGTGTCGTCTGATTGAGCGTCGTCGTCGTAGTTGGCTTCCTCATCGAAGTATAAAACATGTTCTTCTTCGATTCTTTCATCTATAAGCTTCATCTTCGATTGTTTTTTAATAATTTGGAGTGTAATTTGGAGTATAAATCACTGTCGGCTGATTTGTGGAGTGGAAAATTTTTAATAATTTGGAGTGTAATTTGATTTTTGGAGTGTTAAATTTAATTTGGAGTTTTTGAATATTTGGAGCCAATATTTTGGAGCTTATTGAGTTTTGCCTCCCTTTTAATTAAGAACCAATAGATTATTGGCATAGTTTTTACTGTAGAGAACCTGTGGCTGAAAATAGGCACTTTGACAGAAGATGGTTGGATAAGCGTGTATTGCGTATTAGGATATTTATATATGTTTATGTATATTAGCGTGTTACAAGCGTAATAGTGTTTTTTAACAAAGTGTTTTTTTTTATTTTTAGATTTAACCATAATTACCATTCATTAAAAGTTTTCATACAAAAGGCACCATTACAATACATTCCATGAAACAAAATAAGAGTGAATAACAAAATAGATGATACAAGAAACTATAAAATTAAAGCATTTAAAAGCTAACCAACTAACATTCAACACAATAAACTATAAAGTGTATCAATACAACCATACATATACAAATAACCAACCAAATCACAAATGTTCCAAAATTCACCAAACACGTCACCAAATATTTCCCAAATGTACCAAACATCACCAAATCACTAATCAACTTTTGAAACTAACAACGTAGCTTCATTGAAGTCATATTCAAATCTGCACTTATCACCAATCTGTATTTCATTTTCCACGTTGAATTTTTTCCATTTTGGTAACCAATATCTGAATTTCAGGTCCGACAGTTCACCATGAAGTCTCATTTTTTTTACGACCTTCGGGATTGACCAAAGTGATTGGCATTACATCATAGGCATCAATCTTGGTGGCAATGTGACTCGGAAGACGCTGTGAAAAGCAAATTTCAAATATACTTGTAAATAAAAAAGAAATTTAAAAATTCAATTTACAAATTTCTTGGTGACGTTCATGTGGAAGACGATTTTAGAGTCATTATCTTGCTCATCAAGATGAATTGGGTTTTGGGAGGAACTACCTTGATTGCTTAATTAATAGTTGAGAAACAACTGATTTGGACCAGGAAGGATAAATTCTATGCGATCTTCATGAAAGACATTAATATGAAATGTCTTATCTGATATGATTTCAAACACAACAAACGAACCACCTTTCAAGTTGGTTTGTTTAAAAACCTCAATCCATCCATCCTCTAGCCTACAACCCATTCCATCCCTAAGACATGAAACTTTAAACATATATCTATCAGGAGCAATAAGCTCGAAAAGCGAATTCATGTAATTGTCACCAAATTCTTGAATTACATACCACTAAGGGAAATCCTATTAAACATGTTAATTAAAAGACATTTGAATTGGAAACAATTATTAAAAAACAGAAATTAAAACTTACCAAGTAATGGACATGTCGGTTTATGACTGGAATACATATCATAGTACCGGATTGATCATTTATGTTTCTTTTGAAAGTAAACATATTCAAAATAGATCTTGATTTAAGCTCAAAAACAACATATGTTCCAGCTTGTATACAACATTCTCTGATTAATTCAGTCCAACCGGTTTCAAAATAAAAGTCATCAAGTACTTTGATTATAACAACAGAAAACGTTCTACCACTTTGATCATAAATCAAACAACAGCCGGTATTCGATTTCATGTCAACAAACATTGGTTGAACAGCTTTAGGAATGAGCTATAAGTAACACAAAAAATGTTTTTAGAATGTATATGTTGCAAAACTGTAAAATGTTTCATAAAAAAAAATTAACCAGATAACATTAACATACCATCCTACTCATGGAATCGCTGTCGATATCTACCAGGAACTTAACTCCATTATTGAGACGTGTCATTTTTATGTTCTTACCAGGATAAGCTATGTCTACAAATTATAGTAAAGCGAAGTAGAAGTCGATTTAGGGTTTTGAAGTTAAAAGGGTTTTGAATTTTGGTTTTATTTATTTCTACACATTTAATTATTTATATATTTTGGTTTTTTTGTTTTATAACTTTTTAAAAAAATAGTATAAAAACATAGTCTTACTTTTAGTTTTTTTTACTAACATTCCGGTATTAAATTTCGTTAAAAGTTGAGTTCGTTTAATAAATCGTATTTTTTAAATAAATTTGAAATTTTATCCATTATTGAAGTATTATCTTAACCGTTAGTAAGATTTTCTGGATAAGATTTACAACTTCGTAATAGAGAGGCTCATAACATTCTAGTGTTATCATTATCATATGTAGTTTTGTATCATTATCATCTTCTAGGTTATCATCATCACCATATGTGTAATGATGATGATCAACATCATAAAGTTATCATCGTTATCATTTATTATAGTGGTTATCATCATCATAATCATCGATCACCATCACCATGAAACAACATCATTACCAGATGTGCGGGTAATCAACGTGGTCATTGTATAGGCTATCGTAGTCGGCGTTGATCATACGGGTAACATATATCTCGCTATCAGTGTCGTCATCATCGTCACACATCTCCATCAGCATCATCATCATCATCATCATCCGATTGCCATGTACAGGATGTAGTCAGCATCGTATGGGTTATCGTAAACAAAACGCCCAATATTAGCGATCACTGTCGGCACCATCTTATGAATTGTTGTCGTCATCAAACGACATCATCAGTCGTACATGCTACCATCAGTATGACCATCGTATACGTTATCATGGTCGTCGTCGATCATATGGGTTACATGTCCATAAACATCGGTGTCACCATCATCATCATCAACATATATATATATATTATATATTATGTATATATATATATGTGTGTGTGTGTGTACGCGCGCCTGTGTGGCGTATTGTCATATAGGTATATATAATTGGTCCTCATCATATATATGTGTAATCATCATCATAGACGTCATGCTCGTCGTACGAGCTACAGTCGCCATCGTATGGGTTGGCGTAAGCAAACTGTATATATAGGTTAGCAGCATCAATATGATAACCACCACCAACCCAGATAGTTATATTAGCATCGTCTCGTCATAATTGGGCCAATCATCATGGTTATCATACGGGATAACACCTTCATTGTCTCATGTATTACATATCCGCAATCATACTACACACCACCGCCCACATTCGCCACAACGAACCCCATCACCAACCACTAACCACACTCCACCACCACCCACCACAACCACCCACCACACCACCACCACCCACTAATATTATATATAAATATATACATTTATTTATACCCATCCACCACCACCACCCACCACCACCACCACCCACCCACCACCACCACCCACCACCACACATCCGCCACCACGAACCACCGCACCTCCGCCACCGTCCACCACCACCATGACCACCACCCACTAATATTATATATATATATATATATATATATATATATATATATATATATATATTGCTATTATAAAATACTAGCCGTACGACTAAATATTAAAAGCACGCGCCTTCTTTTAAAAGGGTCAAATAACTACCCTCGTAAGTCACTCATCTACTTCTGGAACGTGGATAAGTAAGTCAAAATTCCTAAAAACCGTCGACGATTGGTTTCTACTGTGAAGCACAAGCACAAGCACAAGCTCGAGTGGTTTAAAAGGGTCAAATAACTACCCTCGTAAGTCACTCATCTACTTCTGGAACGGAACCAAAATGAAGAACCCTAACTCAACTACTTCTGGAACGGAACCAAGGACGAAGCAAAAGCACGATAGGTCTCAGAATGAAGATGGAACAGGTGTTACTTTATGATTTTTTTAGCATTTTAGGTTTACTTAATCTTAAAATGTAAGCATTTGTTTGAATCTTCTTATGTATTAATGCGTTTGATAAGTGTGTTGTTATTGTAATACATATCCTTGTTTTTTAAAATCTATGTATAATATTAAAGCATGTTATATGCGTATGATTACCGTGTTATGGCTTTGGTATGAGAATTTATCATTGTGATGTTTGATAAGAGTTTTCTGTTTCCTTGTGATTCGTGTTGTTATCCCCTACCCCCGTGTTTTATTGTATGTATGTGATTCAGTTGTCGAAAAAAACAAGACTGATAAAAGGAAGACTAAAAAAGTTGCTCCGGTGGGGAAAACAAAACATGTTGTGGAAGCAGACTCTGATTCAGACCTTGACACAAAAATCAACAGGTTGTTGTCAAAGCGGAAACAGGTGGAACACAGCACCTCTGGCCCGGACTTTCAGCGTCCGAAAAAGAGAGCCATTAAAGAAAAGAATCCAGCCGAGAGGGGACAACCTTTTATTGAATTTGTAGACAAAAATTGATGAATAGGTGTGCACCTTGTAATATTGTTGATGCAGTGAAGGCAATGACCACTGCCCAAAAAACTTGTGTGGAAGAAATGGGTTTCGGGTCAATGTTAAGACTTCAAGTAACCCAAACTCCAAAAACTTTGGGATACTGGTTTCTCATGAACTATAATAACCGTTTAAATGAATTGAACATTGGGAGCGGTGTTATTAAGATAACACCACAAAAAGTACATGAAGTGTTGGGGATACTAATGGGTAAGATTCCTGTTTTAGGCAAGAGTAGACCAAGATTGGGGGAAGATGTTACTACAGATTTGTTCAAAAATCAATTCCTGACAAACTCAAGAATATATATAAAGCATGTGAAAGACAAACTGGCCACGGATCAAGGAGTTGGTGAACTGTTTAAGATTAATTTCCTTGTGTTGGTCAACACCTGTATAGGATTTGTGACAAAATCAACAACAGTCAATCAACGATTCATTTCCGCAATTGATAAAACCTCGGATATTCCAAATATTGACTGGTGCAACTATGTTATTGAAAACTTGAAAACGACAAAGGAAGAATGGAGAGGTATCAACGTTCAATACAATGGTCCGATGACCTTCCTTGTGATGCTTTACACGCATGAATACCAGAAAAAATATGGTCCATTTGGGACTCCCGTCACAACGCCTGCAGTCAACTACATCACAACAACTACTCTTAATAAGATGGAAAAATACTTGGAGAATAATGGTCCTCCCTTAGAAGAAGATGCTACTGAGGTTGCTGCTGCTGCTGCTGCTGTGACGTTTAGTGTTGACAGGAAAGGGATTGATGTGGCTGCTACTGCTGTGACCGTTAGTGCTGCCGGGAAGGGACTTGATGAGACTGCTGATGCTGCTATTGCTGATACTGCTGCTGTGACAGTTAGTGTTGCTGGGAAGAGACTTGATGAGACTGCTGCTGCGGCTGCTGCTGCTACCGCTGCTGTGACGGTTAGTGCTGCCGGCAAGCCTGGAGTTGAAGAAAACATTGCAGCTGAGGAGAAACAAGAACATGGTATTAAACTTGTTATTTTCTTCTAAAAAACTCTCATATCTCTTATCTCTACATGCATTTTATGTAATACAACATCATATGTAATTAAAAAACAGATGGTCAAAGTGCATCTGAAACAGATAATGTCGATCAAAAAGCTGAAAAAGATTTGGATGATTATGTAAGCGATTATTCACCTTTAAGTTTTCAAAGGCCTATCGTGCTTGTTGACAATTATTTAACTCCATTACAACTGGCTGGGATAAATTGAAAATGTTTTTGAATTAACAATAACTATATTTTCTTTTTATAGTCTTTGAATAAGGCAATGAATAATAAGTTGAAGAAATTTGATAATTTTGCTCCGAGATCAACGAGTTGGTCCGTCAAGGAAAGGATAGACATCCATCAAATGAGAATATCTTTGCTAGATGTTGTGAATGGGAAAACAGATTCACTAATAATGTGGTCCCTAAAACACAAGATTCAGATGTTGGTGTTGGTGGTCCAGTGGCTGCTCAAAAAGGTTTTTGGGCTAAATTAATTATTAGTATAATTAGAACGCTCTTAAAACACTTAAGCTGTTATTTTAAACTTATTACATATGTGTGATGCAGTTGATTCAGATGTTGGTGTTGATGGTCCAGTGGCTGCTCAGAAAGGTATTTGGGCTAAATTAATTATTAGTATAATTAAAACGCTCTTAAAACACTTATGCTGTTATTTTAAACTTATTACATCTGTGTGATGCAGTTGATTCAGATGTTGGTGTTGGTGGTCCAGTAGCTGCTCAGAAAGGTATTTGGGCTAAATTAATTATTAGTATAATTAAAACGCTCTTAAAACACTTATGCTGTTATTTTAAACTTATTACAGCTGTGTGATGCATTTGATTCAGATGTTGGTGTTGGTGGTCCAGTGGCTGCTCAGAAAGGTATTTGGGCTAAATTAATAATTAGTATAATTAAAACGCTCTTAAAACACTTATGCTGTTATTTTAAACTTATTACATTTGTGTGATGCAGTTGATTCAGATGTTGATGAAGTTGTTAATACAGTGCTTGCGAAATTAAAAGAGGGTATTTAATTATAAATAAAAACCAAAAGGGGTTGAAGGTATTTAATTATAGTTACAATTATTTTCAGTCAAATTTAATGTGAGTTGTTTTATGTTTAACAGTTGACACCGGATTGTCAACAAGTGATAGCCCAGATGCACTGAACTCTCCATATCTTCTGAGAGAGGTTGACGTATCCGCTGGTGTCACGGTAGATGAAGAAATAATTTCAGAGTATATATTGTTTTGTCTTGGAGACATTTGGGAGGAGGTCTACAAGTCCACTCACATAGAATCGTTCAAGGTGGTCTGTGAAACCTTCTGTCCAGGCATTTATATAGCCGCCAATGCAATGGATGCATTCAGCTATATAGTGAACTATGAAGAAAAAAAAATCTTCAGCATCACCGTTCATATTCTTTGCTTCAAGCAATGTGCTGGTATAAATTAATCTATTTTGTTTGCACTATTAGAAAACGCATAATAAATGCTTTAATCATCTGCATTTTAATTATTATACAGACAAGTGACCATTATTCTGAGTCAAGGGGTTTCATAGACAAAGAAAGACTGGATGTGTTTTCAGACAACAACGAAAGAGAAATGGCAAGGAGTGGAATTCTATCACTCAAGGAGGTTGCTATAGTGCTCTTGCCAATAATACAACGCGATCATTTCTTTGTGGTTACCTTCAATCTTCAAACAGGAGTGATAGAATTACTTGACAACAGTGCAAATCAAGAAATATCAGCTAATGCAAAGTTTAAAAGCTTAGAAGACAAATCAAAAGCAATTAGAGAGAATTTTGAAGAAAGATACGGAAAGACTCCTGATATACTGGTAAACATATATACCTTTACCCAAAAAACATACATACCTGTTATAAAAATTGTCAAAATACTTAAATTGCTTTCTATTTTGTGTAGAGAAATGTTTTTTTGCATGTATCTTAAAACAATCAAACATCCCACTACTCAGCAAATCCAAGTAGCAACAATCAATAGATTGAAGATGAGATGGAGAACAAAAAAGTAATGGAATAGATTGTGGTATTTTTGCTATGAGACACATGGAGAAATATGATGGGAAGAGACCATGGTGGTGTAATCTCCAAGAGGAAGGCCCTGAACAAAAAAGACAGCTAAAAGGGTTGAGGTTAAAGTATTTGTGCAAAATCCTCCTCTCGGATACAAACCAACACAGAAATACTCTTATCAAGAATGCACTGCTATTCGATGAAAATGACGACACTTGTTTAACCGGAGAAGAGTTGATTGCTGAACTTAAGATAAGGCAACAAAAAATTTGAATGATTTCAAAACTGACTGCTATGTACTTTAAGATACTTGTTATGGAGATCTCTAGTCTTCTGTTAACAGTTTGTAATGCACTTTAAGATAATAGTTACATGTTGAATCAATGTTTTAACACAAACATAAAAATTTTATTATTACCAAAACACACTATCACAAACATACAAATTTTATTACTACTAATCTCTGAGTGACATAAGAAACTTCAACTTCAATTCCATTGAGCAATTCAGTTCAAGAATTGCCTTGCCGAAAAGTTTTAACTCGTCAAGCTCTCTCTGTCCTACATCAGCCATAAACAAAACAGCAAGATCTCGGATAGTACTAGCGGGCATTCGATTAAGAACTTTTGCAATGAAATCCCTGGCATCCAAGCTGTTGCTGGTCTTTACAAATTCTTCAGTAAGAGTTTCCCGGCAAGCTTTATCTATCTCGATTTGAGCCTCAATATGCCTTCTAAGGGCAGCCTTGTAGGATCTGGATGATGACGATGATGACGAGCAATCCATTATTAACTAAAAAAAATAATTTAAAATTATGTTAGGTATATGAGTTTCACAAATGTGGTGTAGGTATATATAACCAAAAGGCTCACAGACAAAACAAAAGGGTGTCCCACGCATGGGAAACGCACACGGACGAATAGTAACTCTGTAATAAAAAAACAAAAGGGTGTCCCAAGCTTGGGAAACGCACTGGACGAATAGTAACTGTATTAAAAAAACAAAAGGGTGTCCCACGCTTGGGAAACACAACAACTTGTCTCATGTGTTTTTGTTTAATCTAGAGATTACTTGCATTTATATCACATGTCAGAATTAATTGATCACAATTATACGTCACCTGTCAAAAATGCCGGGAAAAATATTTTGATAATGATAGCCTACATTAAAGTTAAGCTAAATCTGACTAGATCTTACTATATCTTACTACAAATCAAACTTAACTACATTATGTTTGGTTATTCAATCATACTAACAGTTTCAGAAAGATAATAAAAATGAATTTTTCTGAGAAAACCGTGAAGGCCATAGTGAAAAAAACGATGGATTTTTAGAAAGAGAAAGATGACTCTTTGTTGAAGAAAGTCGAAGCGATTAGGGATACACTCGCTTGGGAAAAAACAAACACCTTCCAATCCTGTAACCTCATGTTGTGGGAAGACGACATTGAGTTTCGAGCAATGGTTGCTGATTATCAGCAACAACAGTCTGAATGCTACTACTCAGTGTGTGAGACCCTGGTTGACACCATAACTACGGTGTCAACCAACATGAGTTTTAAGGAGATGGGGGCGGAGACTGTGGACAAGGCGGAGTGATGGTGACGTTAGCTTCTCTCTTTTTGGTTTTTTTGTGATGCATTGTAATTAATGATACTTTTTGTAAGTCATCTTTTGATGAATGGTAAATATATGGATTATCTTAAAATGCTTTATGTATTGTAATTAATGGTACTTTTTGTGATGCATCTTTTGATGAATGGTAAATACGGATTAATGGTTCTCATCCTTCTTTGTTAAAAATGCGTGTAATCAATTAGCTTAAAATATGTTATATATTTGTTCAAAAGAGTCTATTACGCTTGCAACACGCTACTGTACAAAGACATATATAAATATCCTAAAACACTGGTAACACGCATGTGTACAACAACTCCTTTCTAAACCCTCCTATACATATATACTTATATATCTAGTTTTGTTTTCAATAAAAACTCCTTTTTCACCATGGAAGAAACTTCATCGTGGACCACAACATCCAGTAACAATCGATCTCAGGTTTATTGTTTTTGTGGTCAAGAAGTCATTCTAAGAACATCAAGGACCACCAAAAATCCAGGTCGGAGGTTCTACAATTGTGCATCTCAGGTTAGTGAAATTGCAAATTAAGTTGGAATTCATCTACAATTGTTGACCCTAAACTCTATGGTCTGATTTCTTTAGGGAAAAAAATGACTTACAAAAAAATGTGATCAATTAATTCTGACAGGTGATATAAATGCAAGTAATCTCTAGATTAAACAAAAACATGTGATTTCTTTACATGGTCTGATTGTTTTTCGTCCACAAGATCTGATGTGTGCACAAGATGTACAGACATAATTCCTATTTTGATAAGGGAAAATAAGTCATTAGAGGATCAACTTGCAAGGAGTGTAGCTTCACTGATTGAATCAGAAAAAAAAGTAAAGATATTGTATTTTATTTGCTTCTTGTTGTTTTTAGGGCTTTTAATTAGTTTTGTAATTAAAAGCTAAGAAACTTTGTTATGATTTTAGACCAGCTATTATGATGTATTTTTATGTTTCTGAACGGATTTAAAGACCTTTTAATGAGTAGTTTTGTTTGAGTGTTTACATAATCACAGTGTATTTATTTCATTGAAAAGAGGTTACTATAAAAAATTAATAAAAATATGTTCCCTACAAAGTTTCGAACCCGCGGTATTTGCAATCTATGTTTAATCACAAGCGCCTCAACCGTTTGAGCTACACCTTGAGAACGTAATAGAACCTCTTCTAATATTTATATAACGAAATTTAGAAATTTAAAATTTTCATTTTTACCCGCCAATAAATCGAGTTATCTTCTGGAAGACTCCCAAATCAATTAGTATTTATTGAACCAAATAAAATCTCACCAAACCCTAATAAATGATCTGCTAGTGTATTTATTGAACTCTCATCAATATAAATCCTACCAAACAACTTCATTAATCTCAGGTGAGTACCAAATATTTTTGCTTTTAATTAGTCGGTTACATTTATTGGTGTTAATTAGTGTGTGTGTGTGTGTATATATATATATATATATCGTTGATGACACAGTTAATAAAAAATTTCTTGGAAGATGGATAAGTCTTGGATGTCAGTAGGCGACAGGTGCAGTAAAGCATATAAAGATGGTGTTAAGGCATTTCTACATTTTGCAGTTCGTAATTGCAAGGAGACATCACCACCAATTTCTATTTCATGTCCATGTGTTCGGTGTGTGAACCACGTATCTCTTAGTGTAGACGATGTAGAACATGACTTGTACAGGTTTGGAATTGATAAGAGTTATACTACTTGGATAAAACATGGAGAAACCGACACCAACATTCCAACTAATGTTAATAATACTGGGTTTGCCTACACCTGCATTCCAACTAATTATGTTAATAATATTGGGTTTGTTGACACCAACATTCCAACAGATGCCTGTGAAACTGTAGAAATGGTAAATGCTACAAAAGACAATTTCAAAGGCGACAAGAAGTATCAATAATTTCTACAACTACTTGTTGACGCTGAGAAGCCCCTATATAAAGGATGTCTTGACTTCACCAAGTTGTCTGCATTAGTACAACTACTCAACTTGAAGAGAAAGCACGGGGTATCTCATAAGTTCGTTGATGAACTTCTGAAATTGTTGGAAAAGATGCTACCTGCAGATAACGAAATGGTAAATAATATGTATGAGGGCAAAAGGAAGATGAAGGCACCGGGCTCAGGATACGAAAAGATACATGTGTGTATCAATGACTGCATTATTTACTATAAGGATTACAAGGATTTGGAAGCATGTCCAGTTTGTAACAAGTCAAGGTGGAAGGTGGATGAGAAGACTAACAAAACTTACATAAACACGCCCGCTAAGGTACTGTGGTACTTTCCCATTATTCCACGATTCAAGCGCCTCTTTCAATCAAAGACCACAATAGAGAATTTAACATGGCACGCCACGAGTACCAATAAACCCGGTGTTTTACGCCACCCATCAGATTCACCAGCATGGAAAGCCATAGATGACAGGTACTCCGATACCATCGTAAGCGATCCAAGAAATCTTCGTCTAGGGATTTGCACTGATGGGGTCGACGTACATAGAGGCAACAAAAACCACAGTGTCTGGCCTGTTTTAGCAGTCATTTACAGCCTTCCACCTTGGATGTGTATGAGAAGAAAATTCATCACGCTTTCCTTATTAATATCCGGAGTGCCAGGAAACAATATTGATGTGTTTTACAGAATTTAATTGATGATCTAGCATCTTTATTTGAGGTCGGGGAGCCAACATATGATGCATATAAACAAGAAATGTTTACACTACGTGCAGTTGTGTTATGGACGATTAATGATTACCCTGCTCTTGGTACACTATCTGGTTGCCCTTACAGTGGATTCAAAGTTTGTGTGGTGTTTCGGGGCGACACTCAGTATGTTCAACTTTATCACACAAAGAAGCAGAGTTATGCTGCCCACAGAAGGTATTTATCACATGACCACCCTTTCAGATAACAAACAAAGACGTTCAACGGAAAAGAGAAGATGAGAACCGCTAAAGAGCCTATGACAGGGGAAGAGATATACGACGAGGTCAAAAACATTAACAATGAATGGGGAAAGGGATCTGAATCCCTAAGTGGGAGTAAGAGGAAAAGGGATAACACAACGCCGCATCAATATTGGAAGAAGTTCAACATATGGTACTAACGGCTTAGCTATTGGAAGTATTTACCTGTCCAACATTGTATTGATTTGATGCATGTTGAAAAGAATGTGGCAGAAAGTATTGTCGGGACGTTGCTGAACATTCCCGGTAGGACAAAAGACGGATTGGCAGCTAGAAAGGATTTGGAGTTTTTAGGGATTAAAAAGGAGTTGCAACCGAAAGCAAAAGGCAACAATACAGAACTGCCTGCAGCATGCTTCACATTATCAGCGCAAGAAAAAGACATGTTTCTTGAAACACTATATAAACTGAAGGCTCCACTAGGGTATTGTTCTAACTTCTCTAGTTTGGTGAATCTTAAAGAAAGGAAGCTACAAGGCCTTAAATCAAATGATTATCACATGCTTATGCAACAGTTTCTGCCCCTTGCAATACGGTCCATCATGCCAGAACCAATGAGAAATGCTATAATCAGGCTTTGTTTTTTTTTCAAGTCAATTTGTAGCAAAGAAATCATTGTAGAAGAGCTTGATAAGATGCAGGAAGAGCAAATAGTTACACTGTGCCTGCTGGAGATGTACTTTCCCCCATCATTTTTTGATGTCATTATTCACTTAACCGTGCACCTTGTAAGAGAGATAAAATTATGTGGGCCACCATGTTTTCGTTGGATGTATCCCTTTGAAAGGTGTATGAAGGTTATCAAAGGGCATGTGCGAAACAAAACTTATCCAGAAGGGTGCATTGCTGAGGAGAACGTTGCGGAAGAAACAATCGAGTTTCTGAGCGAATACCAAAAAAAACATTAAGAGTACTGTTGGTATTCCACATGATAAGCATGATGATAATGGGGAGACAATTCCTGTCACAAGCGTTAAATCAGTTGAAGTTTCTCCTGATCTTTTCAAGAGAGCACATTTCTATGTGCTGCAGAATACGCCTGAAATAGCGCCGTATATCGACTAAGTATTACTAACATATATACTCTAAATTATATATATATATATATATATAAATATATATAGATATAAATATATATATAGGGTGCAGTTATTGTATATAGAAAACTTAAACGCTCAGCAAACGCACCCATATATTAAATCAGAATATACCGTACGTTAAGGCATTAGCGTACAGTTTCTACACCCATATATATATATATATATATATATATATATATATATATTAATTCATAATATATTATACTCCTACTTGCAGACAACACAAGACCTATTTGAAAAACCAAATGTCTGGTAAACGACAAGCATTGCTGGAGAAGGAGCATACTTTAAAGTTTGGTGACTGGTTACGCGACAAGGTAGATCAATTTATTAAGTCTTCTATAATTTTTAAAATTCTTTTATAGTTTCTGCAATGTAGGTGAAGAATTTAATCCTTGTAATGAAATTCAGGTTTAAAGAGAGCTAGCGGGCTCCCCAGGTTCTGTATCGGAAACCGTAAAGTGGATTGCACACGGAGCACACCGCAACGTTTACAAATACGACTCGTACGACATCAACGGTTTTGAATTTCGTACAAAATCTCATGATGATAGAGTTTACCAGAACAACGGGGTTGGTGTAGAGGCGGATGACATCCACATCAAAAAATACGTGGTGACGTATGGACAAAACATTTATTTTGGGGTTTTGCAAGACATATGGGTCCTAGATTATCATACTAAAAGAATTCCGGCCTTCATGTGCCAATGGGTTGACCGTAAATATGTCAAACATGATATTCTTGGTTACACGTCGGTTGACCTAAACAAATTTGGCCACAAGGATGATCTGTTCATATTGGCCTCGCAAGCACGCCAGGTGTTTTATGTTCAAGATCAGCTGGATAGAAAAAAAGCATATTTTCCTCATGACTCCACACAAGAATTATAGGGATTCGTATGACAAGGTCAATGAGGAATTTAGTACGGTAACTTTCCCTCATGAGGGTAATACATTGCCACTTGTACAACCAAATCAACTGCTTCGTAATGAGTCCCCAGATGATTACTGGAGGCCCGGGAAAAAGCCTACAACTATTCGTAATGGAGATTGACACCGATGTCGGGGTTGTCGACCCAGCTGTTGTGTTCGTTCGGCTAGTTAGATGTAAATAATGTTTAAATACATGATATCACCATTCTTTACTTTGTACTTATTAATTCAAACTAAAGAAATATTGGTTGTTTTTAATACTATTACTACTTATACGTACAGGCCGGTTTGTTAAATTCATTTCATCTTCTGGCTATTTTGGTCAATTGGTGTCAAGTTCAAACATACATCATGTACATCGATAAAAGTCACAATTGACTTGTAGTGTACCATAGTAAGATCAATAAAGTCATTACACTCATAACTAACTCGTGCGATATCAAAGTTACATTAATACAAAGAAAGCCCAAAAATGCATCATGTTGTCTAGGGTGTTCGGTGACAGTCATCATTTCTCGTCTGATGGTTTTGTTTCTTGCACAACCTCTATTTAGTTATGTTTCAACATACTTTTCAACAGCTGGTTTCCTGCAAAACATTATCAACTCATTTTATAAAAAAAGACCATTATGCCCTTCTTTTCACTAACCTGCATACCAAAATTGTACCCTCCAGACTTTGAAGAAGCCCTTGAACAAATAAAATTCAGTTTTGAAAAATCGCTTCCAAACTCAATGCCATCACGATTTAAGATTTGGTGATGGCATTGAGTTTTGGAAAGGATTTTATCAAAATCTAAGATCTTTGGGAAGTTTAAGATCTATGGAAACCTTAGATTTTTTCTGCTTGGCCAAGTTTGGAATTCACATAACATATATAGAAGTGTAATAAATTTTAGTCACTAGTTTTATTGCAGACATTAAAGTCTCTGTTGTTATATAGTTGGTTGTTGAGTGTATAACACACTATAACTGCATACTACCTGTCAAAATGGTTTCCACACGCTTTGGAAACGCACAGAAGCAAATTATTTTTGAAAATTAATTACATTTATACGTACTACCTATCCAAAATCTTGGAAATATATTTATGTAATGATAGCCTACATTCAAATTAATTAAAATAAAAAAAACTAGTAAATCACACGCTTTGTACGCTTTTAATACCTGTTAAAAATCTTGGAAATATATTTATGTAATAATAGCCTACATTCAAGTTAATTAAAATAAAAAAACTAGTATATCTTACTAGATAAGCTACAAATCAACTGAACTACAATAAATTACTGTCTCAACTACCAAAAATTAAATTTTAGGTCTATTTTGTTATTCAATCACACTAACATCTATTTTAAAGTTAATTAAAAAAAACTACATCCAATACGCTATACATACGCATAAACCAAAATATATAATAATAACATTTACAGTTAATAGTTAATAACATTTACAATAATAACTCCTAGTTAATAATATCACGCTTTGGAAACGCTCAACCCTCTACAGTTAATAATAAAATTTACAATAATAACATTCACATAATATAAGTGATTAGGAATTAAAAAAAAACAGTCATTAAATTTCAGCCACCACTTATATATATCACGCTTTGGAAACGCTCCACGCTTTACAGTTAATAATAACATTTACAATAATAAAATTCAAATAATATAAGTGATTATGTATTAAAAAAAATTAATATGATTAATCAATTCACATAACATAAACATATTAATACCAAAATATAAAAATTACAATAATAACATTTAATTACATTAATATAGAAAACCAAAAATTACATAAAACTATAACTAGCTCCTAGAATCCGACTCCGTCTCAGAATCTACATCGTCATCCATCGTAGACCTCCCTGTAGATTCCGTATCCGAATCTACATCCGGATTCTCCTCTGGAGTATGAGAGGGCATGATCCTCTCGTACATGCCATCGGAGGTGTAGGTGGCGTCCCTAAGCCTATGGAGGAGAAGGTTCACCTGAGAATGGAATGCCCCATAAACGGACACCGCCTTGAAGTGCTCCAAGTCGTTCAACTCGATGTAGGCCACCTCGATTCCTGGCACTACCATTTCAGTGCTGAAATAATCAACAGTCCTGTACCCAATCCTCCTAACCATTCAGTTAAGTTGTTGGTACGTGAAGGTTTGAGGGTTGACATAGTCAATATACCTCACCCTTTGATTCCTCCGGAAGGCGCCGAAAAAAATTGGAATCGTATCGTGAAAAACGTGGGGTCGTAGTAGATGGGGGCTTGAGCACCCGCTGCACGTTCGATCCAAGCTGCAGCTATTATCGGAAATTAAAATCGGAAGAAAGTTGGATTGTCAGTGTGATAGTGGATTCTGATTATGGATTGTGATTGTGATTGTGATTGTGATTGGTATTTAAACACCATCGGAAACCGCCGGTACATCTCCCTGACAATTTGAATTTGGCGGTGATGTGTTGTAAAACATACTTATTTTCCTTATGATTTTCATGGTTTTATGCTTAATTGTTTATTTTATGAAAGTATTGGGGGTTAAGTGCAATAATTTACAAAGTTTAAATGTTAATTGTAGGTTTATGAAAGATGGTGAAAAAAGAGTTAAGTTGGAAGAATTTAGGGGCCTTTTTGGTCAAGTTTTAAAGCTACAACTCAAGGCCCGACCCAAGCCCACAAGTTAGAAGCCTTACATGATATTATATTAAGTTAATTAACTTAATTTTCAGCTATTATCCAGCCCTAAATCCCGAAATCAGCCCCCAACTAGTAAAAAAAATAACCCTAAAAGCTCCCATTCAAGAGGAAAAATTCGTGTTTTGCAATTCTTGAGCCAAGGGAAGAAGAAGAAGGCTAAGGACAATTGTGGAAAGCAGCTACGGGTCATATACATTCATAATCTCAGCCATATAACCCTGAGTAATCATCCATAAACTTTGTCCTTTGTTCAAGAATCCTAACTTGTTAAGTTTAAGCTTTTTGTTGGATTGTTTTGCAAGTACTTTGAAGTTTGACTTGTGATTTAGTTATTCTTGGATCTTGAATGAGTTTGATTATGTTTATGTTGATGTTTATGATGTTTTACTTGAATGTTAATGGCTATAAACATGATCACAAAAAGTACAAAAGTACAAATACACTACAGACTTGATCATCCACGCTGTTAGCCATGTGGGGTCCCCTTGCTCGCGTCTCATTACCATTAAGAAACGGACCACAAGGGACACGCTACATGTAAGCCCTACAGATAAAATTTCTCATACTCACCTATGGTGATGGATTTGGGGTATTGCTTGATAACGGGGGTATGTCATGTTATGGGGAACACTAGCTATTAATAAATTGAACCTTAATCGTATCTAATGGCTGCTTGGTAGACTTTGATGCTTAAGCTTATGTGGATAAACAATACCCTTGATCGTCTTAACTATTCATAAATATGGAGCAACAAAGTTTTAAATCTGCTAACTTTGAGGTTTAAGTCAAGTTGGGGTGGTCTGGTCCGGTAGAAGCTGAAAATAAGCGGGTCTTAGTTGTGTAAACCACTAAGTAATATTATTTTCGGATCTTATTTGTCCCGGTAAAGATTAAGGCATGGGTTTTGGTGGACAACAATATCGATGATCGCGGTTTTTTCGTTTTTCTTAGCTTTAAAATCTAACCTATATGTTTGATTTGACTTTGATTTTCCGATTCTGATCCAACTGCAGTCAAATCTTTTTCAGGGACGAAAAAGTCTTAAGTGTGGGGATGTTTGATGTGTTGTAAAACATACTTATTTTCCTTATGATTTTATCATGGTTTTTATGCTTAATTGTTTATTTTATGAAAGTATTGGGGGTTAAGTGCAATAATTTACAAAGTTTAAATGTTAATTGTAGGTTTATGAAAGATGGTGAAAAACGAGTTAAGTTGGAAGACTTTAGGGGCCTTTTTGGTCAAGTTTTAAAGCTACAACTCAAGGCCCGACCCAAGCCCACAAGTTAGAAGCCTTACATGATATTATATTAAGTTAATTAACTTAATTTTCAGCCATTATCCAGCCCTAAATCCCGAAATCAGCCCCCAACTAGTAAAAAATAACCCTAAAAGCTCCCATTCAAGAGGAAAAATTCGTTTTTTGCAATTCTTGAGCCAAGGAAAGAAGAAGGAGGATAAGGACAGTTGTGGACAGTAGCTACGGGTCATATACATTCATAATCTCAGCCATATAACCCTAAGTAATCATCCATAAACTTTGTCCTTTGTTCAAGAACCCTAACTTGTTAAGTTTAAGCTTTTTGTTGGATTGTTTTGCAAGTAATTTGAAGTTTGACTTGTGATTTAGTTATTCTTGGATCTTGAATGAGTTTTATTATGTTTATGTTGATGTTTATGATGTTTTACTTGAATGTTAATGGCTGTCCAAACTTAATGAGTAGCTAATCGTGTTTGTTCTACCTAGGTTTGATGAATATTGTTAGGTTTTGACTAGTAATATGGATTGTTAATGATCATGGCTTAAATTGTTAATGTAAAGTTTGATTTAACATTAAATTAGATTGTGTTTAGTGGCTGTGTTTTGTTTGATTATACCTAATAACCTCGTGCTTTAATTAATTGAATCGGTTTTGATTTGTTGTTGCATGTTTAAGGCTCTTTACTTTGTGTTTAGGGTTTATTAGCGGGAAGTATAACCGTAGGGATAAGTGGGTAAATTAATTAGATAAAATCAGTTGTGAAACACCTTCTTAGAGACCGAGAGGTGATAAGAAGTAAACTGTCTCATTACTTTTACTTGTTAGAATTAAGATCGCGCGGAGAGCGGGTTTTGTTCTTGTCGGGTTTGGGTGTTTGAGCAATTAGTTGGTCTAGTTTAAGTTAAGTTGAATTGTTCCTCTATCCTTGGTTACGTAGTATTCGTTTCCATTAGGCTAGTGTGTCGGTGAGACCGAGAGGTGAGTCGGTATTAGAACACTTTAATAATTTGTTTTCCCGGTTTATTCTTAAAATCAACTAAGATAAGTTAGAGTTTGTTAGTGAGACCGAGAGGTGATCTGACCTTCTTGAGCGAACCTTAGTTGTGTCATCCTTTAGAACCGGTGTCGTGAGAGTTTTCAATCCATTGTCTTGTCATCTCCTTCAATATGATTCTTACCTAGGTAGACGTTTTTATCACTGCAGTCAAAGTTTCCGAAGTTTTGTCAAAAGTTTTCATTTAGTTAAGTTAAGTAGTTAAATCAAATCTAAAAAAAAATCAATTAAATATTTTGGTGAGTCTTGGTTAGAGTTTAGTGATTATAAACGTTTTCACGTGTCTTCGAGTTCGATATCCAGACTTTCCTCATCTGTGCTATACGTGACCGGTACACTTGCCGTTTGTGTGAACTAGGATGGATTGTTTGGTTTTTAAAGCTTAGTTGCGACTTGTGTTTTATTTATATATATATTTTCGCACATCAAGTTTTTGGCGCCGTTGCCGGGGAAACGGTTAGAGGCGTATTGAGAACGACCCTAGTTAGGATTTGCCTATTGTATTTTCGTATATTTAGATTAGATTAGTTATTTTAATTAGTTAAGTTTTAGTTTAATTTTATTTTAAGTATTTTGTTCTATTTTTATCTGGTGCCCGTGATCCTTTTTCTTTCGAGTGTTCTTTAAAGGAAATATGTTCGGACGACACGTTGGAACGCCATGGTGCAAAGTGTGTGGCGGAGATCACTGGGTACATGATGCTTATGAGCGAAGGAGGATAGAATCCGAGGCACAAAAGGCTAACTTCGAATCACTTTGGGTAGAACCTCCATACCGTTTCGCATATGATCTGATGGGGAACTTCTTAGGGTATAGGGATTCATTGGGAAATATATTAGAGCCCACCCCGGAATTGGAGGCAATAATGGACGATGTATTGCATGCTATTGTGAATGACTCGGTATATGTTCAACCTCTGAGTCAAACACTTATCGAACCCCTAAGTGAGATTGAGATGGTTGCCGTAACTAATCAGTCCTTAGATGACGACACCGAGTCGCATACCCCTGAATCTGGCGTGTCTGCTGAGATCGTACGAGACGATCCGATGGACCGACCTTCGGTCGAGAGTCCTCCTTCTTCCTTAGAGATTAAGGATTCGCATGCCCACCTTGAGTATGTGTTTTTAGATGAAGAGAGGAAGCTGCCGGCTATCATTGCATCTACTTTGACGGAGGTCGAGAAGGCGAATGTGGTTGTCTTGGATATCGAGGGTTGTCATGAAGAGCTTGTGGAGGATACCTCTATGGAAGTAGATGATACGCAATTTGACCCGGGAGGTGACATTGAAGGAATAGAAAGATTAAGTATTAGAGAGACATCACAGAAGAGGGAACATGTATACTTGGATCAAACGAACTTGAAAGTGAGGATACGACATATGAAACAAAATAAAAAGTTGACACAAAGCAAAGATGACATCCTCCTTCATTACACGACTTGTATAAAGTTTGGTCCGGGTAAGTATAAGTCTTGGTGGTCCGACCCGTTTCAGCTTTTCAAAATCTCTTTAAATTTTTCTGGTAAGTTTTTCCCAACTAATAGTAGACAAATAAAACGAAACGGGTCGAGTGGGAAACGGATAAAGGAGAAGCCACCTGATTGAAATTGAGATTTGGGGTCAGACTGAGGACCCGTTAAACTAAGCGCTCTTTGGAGGCAGCCCGAGATTTAGAGTTTTTTTTTTTTTTTTTTTTTGTTATTTAAAAATAGAAAATACAAAAAAATTAAATATTTAATAAAAATCAAAAAAATTAAAAAAATTCAAAAACACAAAAATATGTTTATTTCTTATGTTTTTGTGTTCTGTTTTGTACGCCGCTACATGCGAGCGAGTTTGAGTTTTTACAGGTATTATTATGCGCATGGTAGCTCTGATGGCGTTTTGGAAGTGGTTCACCCTAGGTTGCGGCCGCGAATGAAATGCTATACGGTCGTTCGTTCGAGTCATACACCGCTGATGAAGAATCTGTATCTAAACCATGGGAGTAACCCGTTCTCTATTTTAATTTCTGTTTTTTCAAGTTTTAGTTTTACGCTTTACGTTTTATTTTTATTTTATTTCTTTTCCTTGTTCTCATCAAGGACGATTTCGTTCTAAGTGTGGGGATGGGAATTTATTTTACTTAGTTGTAGAAAATATTTAAAAAAAAAAATATTAAAAGTTTTCACTTGTTTTTCGTTTTCGTACGTTGTTAAAAAAAAATTCCCTTGTTTTTAGTTTCTTTTGCATTAAAGTGGGAGATGATGATATTTATCGGAAATCGGTTTTTCAAACTACTAATAATATGAGATAAATAAAAGAAAACACACTTAACTTGGGATGTGTCGTTAGGCTCAGCCTTGAAAATGAAAGGGCAAATTTGATAAAACGGTTAAACGGAAATCTTTTGTGGGTAAAGTGTTTTGTCTGTGAAAAATAAGCAATTAAAGGCCGGGCCATACTCAAGCCTCAAATTTTGGTATGAAAAAGTGGAAATATCATGAGTTTTAAAAATTTGAATACGTTATCATATGATGCTTGGGTAGGTTTAACGTTAGAGTATGCCGTGTAGCCTGTGATATAAATCTTAAGCTGCTAGTTTAGTGTTTTACACCTCATTGGCGTATGGTTTTATAACCTTAAATCCTGTATTGATGGGATGCTTCGGGTCCGGAGACCATGGGTCTGTATGTAATCTATTTATCTGGGTATTCACAATTCCTAAGTGGGGTTGTGGATATTTAAAATAAAGCCAAAGAGCAAACCCTTATAAGTCTATAAACATGATCACAAAAAGTACAAAAGTACAAATACACTACAGACTTGATCATCCACGCTGTTAGCCATGTGGGGTCCCCTTGCTCGCGTCTCATTACCATTAAGAAACGGACCACAAGGGACACGCTACATGTAAGCCCTACAGATAAAATTTCTCATACTCACCTATGGTGATGGATTTGGGGTATTGCTTGATAACGGGGGTATGTCATGTTATGGGGAACACTAGCTATTAATAAATTGAACCTTAATCGTATCTAATGGCTGCTTGGTAGACTTTGATGCTTAAGCTTATGTGGATAAACAATACCCTTGATCGTCTTAACTATTCATAAATATGGAGCAACAAAGTTTTAAATCTGCTAACTTTGAGGTTTAAGTCAAGTTGGGGTGGTCTGGTCCGGTAGAAGCTGAAAATAAGCGGGTCTTAGTTGTGTAAACCACTAAGTAATATTATTTTCGGATCTTATTTGTCCCGGTAAAGATTAAGGCATGGGTTTTGGTGGACAACAATATCGATGATCGCGGTTTTTTCGTTTTTCTTAGCTTTAAAATCTAACCTATATGTTTGATTTGACTTTGATTTTCCGATTCTGATCCAACTGCAGTCAAATCTTTTTCAGGGACGAAAAAGTCTTAAGTGTGGGGATGTTTGATGTGTTGTAAAAACATACTTATTTTCCTTATGATTTTATCATGGTTTTTATGCTTAATTGTTTATTTTATGAAAGTATTGGGGGTTAAGTGCAATAATTTACAAAGTTTAAATGTTAATTGTAGGTTTATGAAAGATGGTGAAAAACGAGTTAAGTTGGAAGACTTTAGGGGCCTTTTTGGTCAAGTTTTAAAGCTACAACTCAAGGCCCGACCCAAGCCCACAAGTTAGAAGCCTTACATGATATTATATTAAGTTAATTAACTTAATTTTCAGCCATTATCCAGCCCTAAATCCCGAAATCAGCCCCCAACTAGTAAAAAATACCCTAAAAGCTCCCATTCAAGAGGAAAAATTCGTTTTTTTTTTGCAATTCTTGAGCCAAGGAAAGAAGAAGGAGGATAAGGACAGTTGTGGACAGTAGCTTACGGGTCATATACATTCATAATCTCAGCCATATAACCTAAGTAATCATCCATAAACTTTGTCCTTTGTTCAAGAACCCTAACTTGTTAAGTTTAAGCTTTTTGTTGGATTGTTTTGCAAGTATTTGAAGTTTGACTTGTGATTTAGTTATTCTTGGATCTTGAATGAGTTTTATTATGTTTATGTTGATGTTTATGATGTTTTACTTGAATGTTAATGGCTGTCCAAACTTAATGAGTAGCTAATCGTGTTTGTTCTACCTAGGTTTGATGAATATTGTTAGGTTTTGACTAGTAATATGGATTGTTAATGATCATGGCTTAAATTGTTAATGTAACAGTTGATTTAACATTAATTAGATTGTGTTTAGTGGCTGTGTTTTGTTTGATTATACCAAATAACCTCGTGCTTTAATTAATTGAATCGGTTTTGATTTGTTGTTGCATGTTTAAGGCTCTTTACTTTGTGTTTAGGGTTTATTAGCGGGAAGTACAACCGTAGGGATAAGTGGGTAAATTAATTAGATAAAATCAGTTGTGAAACACCTTCTTAGAGACCGAGAGGTGATAAGAAGTAAACTGTCTCATTACTTTTACTTGTTAGAATTAAGATCGCGCGAGAGCGGGTTTTGTTCTTGTCGGGTTTGGGTGTTTGAGCGATTAGTTGGTCTAGTTTAAGTTAAGTTGAATTGTTCCTCTATCCTTGGTTACGTAGTATTCGTTTCCATTAGGCTAGTGTGTCGGTGAGACCGAGAGGTGAGTCGGTATTAGAACACGTTAATAATTTGTTTTCCCGGTTATTCTTAAAATCAACTAAGATAAGTTAGAGTTTGTTAGTGAGACCGAGAGGTGATCTGACCTTCTTGAGCGAACCTTAGTTGTGTCATCCTTTAGAACCGGTGTCGTGAGAGTTTTCAATCCATTGTCTTGTCATCTCCTTCAATATGATTCTTACCTAGGTAGACGTTTTTATCACTGCAGTCAAAGTTTCCGAAGTTTTGTCAAAAGTTTTCATTTAGTTAAGTTAAGTAGTTAAATCAAATCTAAAAAAATCAATTAAATATTTTGGTGAGTCTTGGTTAGAGTTTAGTGATTATAAACGTTTTCACTTGTCTTCGAGTTCGATATCCGGACTTTCCTCATCTGTGCTATACGCGACCGGTACACTTGCCGTTGTGTGAACTAGGATGGATTGTTTGGTTTTTAAAGCTTAGTTGCGACTTGTGTTTTATATATATATATATATATATATATATATATTCGCACATTAGGCGGCACAAGAAACTGTAAAGGCAATGATGACGTCCCCACTCGTCAAATCAATGTGTGGCCATTAATTACGTTTTTGACACGCTTAAACATATTTTAGTATGACCATTTATCAATTTAGTCACACATAATAAGTGTATATGTGACAATAAAAAGCTTAGAAAAAATAAAACATACTCTTTGGTCATACAACCTCTTATAAGTGGCCATTAATTACATTTGGACACACTTAAAAATATTTAAGTGTGACAACTTATCACTTATAGCCACACTTAGTAAGTGTATCTGTGACAATAAAAAACTTAGGAAAAATAAAAGTAAACTACTCTTTGGTCACACAACCTCCTACAAGTGGCCATTAATTACATTTGGACACACTTAAAAATATTTAAGTGTGACAATTTATCACCTATAGCCACACATAATAAGTGTATCCGTGACAATAAATAACTTTGGAAAAATAAAAGTAAACTACTCTTTGGTCACACAACCTCGTATAAGTGGCCATATATTTTAAGAGTTTTAGCCACATTACTAATAAATACAATGGTTGTTCCTCATATTCTCCACTTTATTAAAAATATGGCTAGAAAATGTGACATCAGGTCACACAACGTAATATAAGTGGCTATATCTTATACCTTTTAGAGACATCTGTTATCAATACAGTAGCCGTTTGTCACAATTTGGCCACACTATTAAAACATGTGGCAAGTTAAATGTCACAGATTGTGGCTAATGCATGTGTTTTTGGTCACATGTATCAAAGATCAAACAATACTATGACTGTAGGTCACATTTCGCCACACGTTTTTATAATGTGGCTAGTTTTGTCACAGTTTTTTTCAAAGGAGTGGCGAAAAGTACCTGAGTAGGTATAGAATTGTCACATGAAGAATAATATGTGTGGCCAAAACATTCTGGAAGGTTTTCAAACATGGTCAAAGACCTTTTAGCCACACATTTAACCCGAAGTGTGGCAAATCGCCAGACCACATGTGTGGCCGAAGGTCGATATTCACGTAGTGTTACAACCCGTTTTTAAGACAATCTTGATTGTATTTATGTCAAATGCATTTACATAGGTGGAGATTTGATGATTGTACAAGCGTATGCGAGGAGAATTGATTAAAGATGAAATGTATGGATGATCACCAAGAAAAGGTGAATGTGTAAATGTGTGTTATGGATAGCTAAAAACCAAAAGCATGTTAGGTTTGGTTATAAATCTAAGGTTTAAATGGAAAGTCAAATGAACTAGTGCAACCGATAAAAACAAGGGAATAGGGTATGACTTGGGACCTTAACTGAACCGGATTTTTTGGTAAGATTGGTGGCTACAAGTTTAAAGTAATAAAAAGTTTGTGTTGAGATGTTGCTTGGGGCAAGCAACGGGTAAGTGTGGGAATGTGACGGGTGGTCCATTGGACAACCTTAAGTTATTTAAGACCGTTAATAATCATGCGTTTAATTGGTTTATATTGTTGAATTAGATGACTACGTTTACTCGTATAATTTTAGGTAGGAGAAGATAGATATGGAATACGAGAACGTGGGCAAAAACGGTGAAGAAAACGGAGTTAAAACGAGAAAGATATGAAGAAAACAAGAAAATGAGAAAGAGCTCCACCGTGGGCCCACGGTCTGAACCGTGGGCCACGGTCCAACTGATAAAAAATGACAGTTTACACCGTACCGTGGAATTCTGGAGACCGTTGAGACCACCGTGGGCCACGGTTGCGGAGGTTGTAAATGCTGAAAATACTTGTTTTTATTCCGTTTTTGGGTGTCTTTTCATCTATCTAACACTTTGGAACGACCTAGGGGCGATTTTTGGGTCCAAGAACAATAGTTTGGTGATTCCAATTGTTGATTTAGTGTTTTTAATTCGTTATGATTACTATAATCGAAGGGATGAGAACCAGATCTTGCTCGGCTAATTTCTTTAATGTTCTCTCCCGAATTGTAAGGTTTTCAATTGGATATTTGTTAATCGTTTATGTTATTTGTGGGATAGTATTTTGATCTTATGATTATTTTTGCTATGGTGATTGTGTGTTTGTTTTGTACTTGTTAGTATGGTATAAATTCGTGTTCTTGACTATCCGATTTTGGTGCCATAGGCAATCGAGATTTAGTAGAAGAGAATAGGGTTATCAATACTAAACTGATTATTGAGTGACAACCTTGCGTTTTTATAATCCAAGTACTTAGTCCTCTTTTATCACATCCAAACACATTTTCACGAACTGTATTTGTGTAGTTCTCTCACAAGTAAACGTTAACTTTATCAACATTGAAAACCTGAAATCGGGAGAGAGCATTGTTCTTATATTGTTTAAAACTCGTTTATTGCTTTAGTTCTTTTTGTTAATCAAAACAAACAACCAAAATACTTGAGTTTATTTTCTGCATTTAGTTTAATATAGATTAATTACAAAGCTACTTAGTAACATATTTTCCACAAACTCCCTATGTTCGATACCCGCTTACCGCTATCTAACTAGTTGTATCCGGTTTATTTTTAAGTGAGTCTTCGACCTCACGTCACTTGTCCGAGTGGATTGATAGAGGCATTGTTCCAGAAATCTGTGATCATCTTCTTGCAAAATAACAGGATTTTCTCGTAGTGCGTGAGATATCCTGCATGTGTTGAGGCCGACAATCATAGAGTTGAATTCCTTGTGAGTTAGGGGTGGATCATATAATTATCCATCCACGTTGTGTGAGTCAGCAATCTTTAAAGGATTTTGATAAGCCATTTCTGCACCAAACGAGTCAAGTTAGACAACTAATAAATTAAACATGATAGTGATTAACATTTGATCCATGATTAATAAAGAACTTGGGCCACAGGATTTAAACTGGCCCAATGAAAGTTTATATGAGAGCCCAAGAACGCATTGGATGGTTCCAACAGTGAGTGTTAAGTCTATCTGGAGGGATTTCGGTCAACAGAGTAAGTTCTAGGTCAATGAAAGAGATTTTGGTCAATATGAAACGAGAACGGAGTTTCTCGGTCAGTCTTGACCGAGAACTAGAGTTTTCTGTCAAGACAGGGTGTTCACGGTCAACATAAGTCAACCTACAACTGTTGACAGCTAGAGACAGAAAACAACTCTTGGTTTCCACTTTGGGAAACATGTAATTCATCTTCATCCCATCGAGATCTCATCCATATCTCCATTGAACATGCAAATTTATTTACACCATATAGTCGAAAACACATGGACCCACAATGAACCCTAAGATATCCATTCAAAAACCCTGACTGCTTATGGATTCCATGAAATCGGTTTCACAACTTAAGCCAAAAACCAATCGAAACCTTCATATCCACCTTAACTATACCTGTTAATCAAATAAAAAACACTCTGAGATGATTTAGTAGAGATGGCTTAATAATCGCCTTAGAGACTTGAGAGTGAGAAAGGTTTTGATTTTGTGAAAATAGTGATAGAGATAACAAGACAAACATTAATAAACCTTAACCCGGGCCAAGAACCAAAGGGAACATGGGCTTGTGAAAGGCCAACAAGTTTAAGTAACCCAAAGATGATTAGAAGCAAGTTAAGCCCAATTAAAACCAGATTATTCAAACGTTTCGAGGAGAGTAGTTCCAGAAAAAATTAACTAAGATGAACAAGACAAAAAAAAATTAAACAAGAACAAAAATAAATAATAATAATAAAAAACATTAGAATACACAAAACTCCCTTTAATTTAAAAATCGGGATCAAATTTCAGTTTTAGTAAAGCGCTACCCTTTTATGAAAAGATCCAAACATATAATCATATTGTTTAAGAGGTTGTCACAAGGATTCATGTTCAACGTTATTATGGCATAAAGAATCAGGTTGATAGCAAGTATACCATACT